>NW_024061677.1:0-30000 GCF_016432855.1 Salvelinus namaycush | reverse complement strand
TAACCTGTAGCCAGTGGGTTTGGCGACGAGTATGAAGCGAGGGCCAACCAACGAGAGCATACAGGTCGCACTTCATTCATCTGGTAAACTCTATAATTCACATCACTTCCTATCTCGCTCGCCTTACAAGCAGGTATTTATATAGTAGTGGTTATAATGCTACCTCATAACAGGTATTTATATAGTAGTGGTTATAATGCTACCTCATCATCATAACAGGTATTGGTATGGGAGTGTTAATAATGATACCTCATCAGGATAGCAGGTATTGGTATGGGAGTGTTAATAATGTTACCTCATCAGGATAGCAGGTATTGGTATGGGAGTGTTAATAATGATACCTCATCAGGATAGCAGGTATTGGTATGGGAGTGTTAATAATGTTACCTCATCAGGATAGCAGGTATTGGTATGGGAGTGTTAATAATGATACCTCATCAGGATAGCAGGTATTGGTATGGGAGTGTTAATAATGTTACCTCATCAGGATAGCAGGTATTGTTATGGGAGTGTTAATAATGATACCTCATTAGGATAGCAGGTATTGGTATGGGAGTGTTAATAATGTTACCTCATCAGGATAGCAGGTATTGGTATGGGAGTGTTAATAATGTTACCTCATCAGGATAGCAGGTATTGGTATGGGAGTGTTAATAATGTTACCTCATCAGGATAGCAGGTATTGGTATGGGAGTGTTAATAATGATACCTCATCAGGATAGCAGGTATTGGTATGGGAGTGTTAATAATGTTACCTCATCAGGATAGCAGGTATTGGTATGGGAGTGTTAATAATGTTACCTCATCAGGATAGCAGGTATTGGTATGGGAGTGTTAATAATATTACCTCATCATGATAGCAGGTATTGGTATGGGAGTGTTAATAATGTTACCTCATCAGGATAGCAGGTATTGGTATGGGAGTGTTAATAATGTTACCTCATCAGGATAGCAGGTATTGGTATGGGAGTGTTAATAATGATACCTCATCAGGATAGCAGGTATTGGTATGGGAGTGTTAATAATGTTACCTCATCAGGATAGCAGGTATTGGTATGGGAGTGTTAATAATGTTACCTCATCAGGATAGCAGGTATTGGTATGGGAGTGTTAATAATGTTACCTCATCAGGATAGCAGGTATTGGTATGGGAGTGTTAATAATGTTACCTCATCAGGATAGCAGGTATTGGTATGGCAGTGTTAATAATGTTACCTCATCAGGATAGCAGGTATTGTTATGGGAGTGTTAATAATGTTACCTCATCAGGATAGCGTCACATCTGTCCTCCTCTTTACCATTAGCAAGTGTGTGGAATGTCATTCACCTATTATTTTCAGCCAATGAACATGGCACACTAATGCAATTCCACCACGCTTCCTGGTTAACCTAAGGGATCACTCGTGAAATAAATTCACTTCCCTTTCGGGCAACCAATGGGCATAAATCTAGGGGAGCATTTATGTCGACTTTTTTTAATGCCGGTCCCGTTCTCCCAGCGGGGGGGGGGGGTTCCATGCCAGCTGCCCAGCATAGGGCAACCTGTCATCAGCACCTGGCTCTGAGGAGCATTTCTCGGAGACGAGGACTACCCCAAACTATTCATTAAAATTACATATTGTATTCTGTCTCTGCTGTCAATCAGTTAAGCCTGTACTCCATTTAAATACTATTCATGGACATAGCCGCACACACGCACGCACACACGCACGCACGCACGCACGCACGCACACACACAAGCACGCACGCACGCGGACACAGTGAAACCCATCTCTGCACACACACTCCCAGTATTTGTAAAACAGACAACAGTAGCTGTGACAGTGGGAATATTAATATATTTATACAGGATGTCATATCTCACATAGAGATGCACATAGGAATGACATATCTGCTGTGATAAATAACAGCATACTGGGATGTTCATAGGTCTGCCACCATTGTGATTTGGAGCAAATATACAATACTTCATACCATACCAATAAACCCCTTTTAAATGACAAAACATGACATTCATACTAGTCAGATGTCAACTTCTGCAACAAATGACACCCATCACACCCACAGTGCCATGGCAACTGATGGTTGCCATAGATACTGTATGCATTGCCCCCTCAGGAGGGGAGAACTTGAAATGTTCAAGGCAGAAAGAAAAACAACAACAAACTCACTGCCAAACAATGAGCCTGCCAATCAAATGCCTGGAGATGGAAGAGACTGCCAATCAAATGCCTGGAGATGGTAGAGCCTGCCTATCAAATGTCTGGAGATGGAAGAGCCTGCCAATCAAATGCCTGGAGATGGAAGAGACTGCCAATCAAATGTCTGGAGATGGAAGAGCCTGCCTATCAAATGTCTGGAGATGGAAGAGCCTGCCAATCAAATGCCTGGAGATGGAAGAGACTGCCAATCAAATGTCTGGAGATGGAAGAGCCTGCCTATCAAATGTCTGGAGATGGAAGAGCCTGCCAATCAAATGTCTGGAGATGGAAGAGACTGCCAATCAAATGTCTGGAGATGGAAGAGCCTGCCTATCAAATGCCTGGAGATGGTAGAGCCTGCCTATCAAATGTCTGGAGATGGAAGAGCCTGCCAATCAAATGCCTGGAGATGGACGAGACTGCCAATCAAATGCCTGGAGATGGAAGAGCCTGCCAATCAAATGCCTGGAGATGGAAGAGCCTGCCAATCAAATGCCTGGAGATGGAAGAGCCTGCCAATCAAATGCCTGGAGATGGAAGAGCCTGCCAATCAAATGCCTGGAGATGGAAGAGCCTGCCAATCAAATGCCTGGAGACGGAAGAGCCTGCCAATCAAATGCCTGGAGACGGAAGAGCCTGCCAATCAAATGCCTGGAGACGGAAGAGCCTGCCAATCAAATGCCTGGAGATGGAAGAGCCTGCCAATCAAATGCCTGGAGATGGAAGAGCCTGCCAATCAAATGCCTGGAGACGGAAGAGCCTGCTAATCAAATGCCTGGAGACGGAAGAGCCTGCCAATCAAATGCCTGGAGACGGAAGAGCCTGCCAATCAAATGCCTGGAGACGGAAGAGCCTGCCAATCAAATGCCTGGAGACGGAAGAGCCTGCCTATCAAATGCCTGGAGATGGAAGAGCCTGCCAATCAAATGCCTGGAGATGGAAGAGCCTGCCAAACAAACGCTCAGAGACGGAAGAGCCTGCCAATCAAATGCCTGGAGACGGAAGAGCCTGCCAATCAAACGCCCGGAGATGGAAGAGCCTGCCAATCAAATGCCTGGAGATGGAAGAGCCTGCCAAACAAACGCTCAGAGACGGAAGAGCCTGCCAATCAAATGCCTGGAGACGGAAGAGCCTGCCAATCAAATGCATGGAGATGGAAGAGCCTGCCAATCAAATGCCTGGAGATGGAAGAGCCTGCCAAACAAACGCTCAGAGACGGAAGAGCCTGCCAATCAAATGCCTGGAGACGGAAGAGCCTGCCAATCAAACGCCCGGAGATGGAAGAGCCTGCCAATCAAATGCCTGGAGATGGAAGAGCCTGCCAATCAAATGCATGGCGATGGAAGGGCCTGCGAATCAAACGCCCGGAGATGGAAGAGCCTGCCAATCAAACGCTCAGAGAAGGAAGAGCCTGCCAATCAAATGCCCGGAGATGGAAGAGCCTGCCAATCAAACGCTCAGAGATGGAAGAGCCTGCCAATCAAATGCCCGGAGATGGAAGAGCCTGCCAATCAAACGCCCGGAGATGGAAGAGCCTGCCAATCAAACACTCAGAGAAGGAAGAGCCTGCCAATAAAATGCATGGTGATGGAAGGGCCTGCCAATCAAATGCCTGGAGACGGAAGAGCCTGCCAATCAAATGCCTGGATATGGAAGAGCCTGCCAAACAAACGCTCAGAGAAGGAAGAGCCTTCCAATCAAATGCCTGGAGACGGAAGAGCCTGCCAATCAAATGCATGGAGATGGAAGAGCCTACCAATCAAATGCCTGGAGATGGAAGAGCCTGTCAAACAAATGCCCGGAGATGGAAGAGCCTGCCAATAAAATGCATGGAGATGGAAGGGCCTGTCAATCAAATGCCTGGAGACGGAAGAGCCTGCGAATCAAACGCCCGGAGATGGAAGAGCCTGCCAATCAAACGCACAGAGAAGGAAGAGCCTGCCAATCAAACGCTCAGAGATGGAAGAGCCTGCCAATCAAATGCCCGGAGATGGAAGAGCCTGCCAATCAAACGCCCGGAGATGGAAGAGCCTGCCAATCAAATGCCCGGAGATGGAAGAGCCTGCCAATAAAATGCATGGAGATGGAAGGGCCTGTCAATCAAATGCATGGCGATGGAAGGGCCTGCCAATCAAACGCCCGGAGATGGAAGAGCCTGCCAATCAAATGCCCGGAGATGGAAGAGCCTGCAAATCAAATGCCCGGAGATGGAAGAGCCTGCCAATCAAATGCCCAGAGATGGAAGAGCCTGCCAATCAAATGCCCGGAGATGGAAGAGCCTGCCAATCAAATGCCCGGAGATGGAAGAGCCTGCCAATCAAGCGCTCAGAGAAGGAAGAGCCTGCCAATCAAATGCATGGAGATGGAAGGGCCTGCCAATCAAATGCATGGCGATGGAAGGGCCTGCCAATCAAATGCCCAGAGATGGAAGAGCCTGCCAATCAAATGCCCGGAGATGGAAGAGCCTGCCAATCAAATGCCCGGAGATGGAAGAGCCTGCCAATCAAATGCCCGGAGATGGAAGAGCCTGCCAATCAAATGCCCGGAGATGGAAGAGCCTGCCAATCAAACGCTCAGAGAAGGAAGAGCCTGCCAATCAAATGCATGGAGATGGAAGGGCCTGCCAATCAAATGCTCAGAGAAGGAAGAGCCTGCCAATCAAATGCATGGAGATGGAAGAGCCTGCCAATCAAACGCTCAGAGAAGGAAGAGCCTGCCAATCAAATGCATGGAGATTGAAGAGCCTGCTAATCAAACGCCCGGAGATGGAAGAGCCTGCCAATCAAATGCCTGGAGATGGAAGAGCCTGCCAATCAAATGCATGGAGACGGAAGGGCCTGCCAATCAAACGCATGGAGATGGAAGAGCCTGCCAATCAAACGCCCGGAGATGGAAGAGTCTGTCAATCAAACGCCCGGCGATGGAAGACTCTTGACATAATATTTTGTATGCATCCCAAATGGCACCCTATTCCCTACATAGTGCACTACTTTTGACCAAATGGCACCCTATTCCCTACATAGTGCACTACTTTTGACCAGGGCGCACAGGGGTCTATGTTAGGCAGTAGGGTACCATTTGACAACCAGATAGGGCTAGAGAGGGTGGTGGGGGGGGGGGTCAATTTTTCAAGGTGTTAAATCTCACGGACAGCTGTTGAAGAAGTGTAACACGGTTCCCTATTTCCTATAGACCACACTCCTTTAGACTGCGGCTCATAAGGGCTGTTAGGGAATAGGGTGCCATTTGGTACGCAGTCTGTGAGTAGTGTACAGATCTGTGCCTGTGATGTTATCATTGCTATGCAGTTGTATTTTACAGTTAAGTTCCTCTGTCTGTGATCCAGACCTGTGATCCATGCTCTTACGGCAGTATAGGTTGTTATTTGTTGCTGTATCTGTGGTGGATTAATGGCTGTATCTGTGGTGGGTTATTGTAGTGTTGCTGTATCTGTGGTGGGTTAATGTAGTGTTGCTGTATCTGTGGTGGGTTAATGTAGTGTTGCTGTATCTGTGGTGGGTTATTGTAGTGTTGCTGTATCTGTGGTGGGTTATTGTAGTGTTGCTGTATCTGTGGTGGGTTAATGTAGTGTTGCTGTATCTGTGGTGGGTTATTGTAGTGTTGCTGTATCTGTGGTGGGTTAATGTAGTGTTGCTGTATCTGTGGTGGGTTAATGTAGTGTTGCTGTATCTGTGGTGGGTTAATGTAGTGTTGCTGTATCTGTGGTGGGTTAATGTAGTGTTGCTGTATCTGGGGTGGGTTATTGTAGTGTTGCTGTATCTGTGGTGGGTTAATGTAGTGTTGCTGTATCTGTGGTGGGTTATTGTAGTGTTGCTGTATCTGTGGTGGGTTAATGTAGTGTTGCTGTATCTGTGGTGGGTTATTGTAGTGTTGCTGTATCTGTGGTGGGTTATTGTAGTGTTGCTGTATCTGTGGTGGGTTAATGTAGTGTTGCTGTATCTGTGGTGGGTTATTGTAGTGTTGCTGTATCTGTGGTGGGTTATTGTAGTGTTGCTGTATCTGTGGTGGGTTAATGTAGTGTTGCTGTATCTGGGGTGGGTTAATGTAGTGTTGCTGTATCTGTGGTGGGTTATTGTAGTGTTGCTGTATCTGTGGTGGGTTAATGTAGTGTTGCTGTATCTGTGGTGGGTTATTGTAGTGTTGCTGTATCTGTGGTGGGTTAATGTAGTGTTGCTGTATCTGTGGTGGGTTATTGTAGTGTTGCTGTATCTGTGGTGGGTTATTGTAGTGTTGCTGTATCTGTGGTGGGTTAATGTAGTGTTGCTGTATCTGTGGTGGGTTAATGTAGTGTTGCTGTATCTGTGGTGGGTTAATGTAGTGTTGCTGTATCTGGGGTGGGTTAATGTAGTGTTGCTGTATCTGTGGTGGGTTAATGTAGTGTGGCTGTATCTGTGGTGAGTTAATGTAATGTGGCTATATCTGTGGTGGGTTAATCTGTGGTGGGTTAATGTAGTGTTGCTGTATCTGTGGTGGGTTAATGTAGTGTTGCTGTATCTGTGGTGGGTTAATGTAGTGTTGCTGTATCTGTGGTGGGTTATTGTAGTGTTGCTGTATCTGTGGTGGGTTAATGTAGTGTGACGAGGGAGGGAGGATGCTGTGCATTGTCAGGATGTATCATGCAGAACAGGGCTGTTTGTGACCTAACACCTCCCTAGGATGTGGCCAATTACACGGATCTCTACCCTCACAAGTCATTAACTTAGAGATGGAGAGATGCTAAGAGAAGGGATAGAGAGAGAAAGAGAGCCAGAGAGAAAGAGAGCCAGAGAGAGAGAGGGAGAGAGAGAGAGAGAGAGAGAGAGAGAGAGAGAAAGACAGAAAGAAAGAGAGAGAGAGAAAGAAAGAAAGAAAGAAAGAAAGAAAGAAAGAAAGAAAGAAAGAGAGAGAGAGAGAGAGAGAGAGAGAGAGAGAGAGAGAGAGAGAGAGAGAGAGAGAGACAGAAAGAAAGAAACTATTTACCATATACTTTAACATCACTTTTCAGTAACCACAACATCTCAGGCCTCAGGCCTCTGTTTCTCTCCGTTCCATCCCTATTTCGCCCCCTCCGCCCCTCCACCCTTCTTTCTCCCCCCTCACTCCCTCCATCCCTCTTTCTCAACCCCCTCACTCCCTCCATCCCTCTTTCTCCCCCTCTTCCCCCCCTTCTTTCTCCCCCCTCCCTCCCTCTTTCTCCCCCTCTGCCCTTCCACCCTTCTTTCTCCCCCGTCACTCCCTCCATCCCTCTTTCTCCCCTCCGCCCCTCCACCCTTCTTTCTCCCCCCTCCACCCCTCTTTCGCCCCCTCCGCCCCCTCCACCCTTCTTTCTCCCCCCTCCACCCCTCCACCCTTCTTTCTCCCCCCTCAGTCCCTCCATCCCTCTTTCTCAACCCCCTCAGTCCCTCCATCCTTCTTTCTCCCCCCTCCACCCATCCACCCTTCGTTCTCCCCCTCACTCCCTCCATCCCCTCTTTCTCCCTCCTCCGTGCCTCCGTTCATCCCAGTGAGTCTGTTAGAATGCCTGAGCTCATCCCTAACCCCTAGTAACCAACCTAGCTGCTCTGCTGCCCTCTCACATCCCTAACCCCTAGTAACCAACCTAGCTGCTCTGCTGCCCTCTCACATCCCTAACCCCTAGTAACCAACCTAGCTGCTCTGCTGCCCTCTCACATCCCTAACCCTTAGTAACCAACCTAGCTGCTCTGCTGCCCTCTCACATCCCTAACCCCTAGTAACCAACCTAGCTGCTCTGCTGCCCTCTCACATCCCTAACCCCTAGTAACCAACCTAGCTGCTCTGCTGCCCTCTCACATCCCTAACCCCTAGTAACCAACCTAGCTGCTCTGCTGCCCTCTCACATCCCTAACCCCTAGTAACCAACCTAGCTGCTCTGCTGCCCTCTCACATCACACATACACACACACACACACACACTGCCATCTCACATCCCTATAATGTGGCCCATGATACCAACGCCACATTAAACTTCACATAAAAGCAGGGGTCTATAAGCTAGCAGGGGTCTATAAGCTAGCCGCGTGTTACTGTATTGTCTCTGGGCCTCTGAGGATACAGTACATTGATATATAGGCCTGGAGGCTATCATTACCATTACAGCCCTTATACTGTAGTCTATATACCTGGAGGCTATCATTACCACTACAGACCTTATACTGTAGTCTATATACCTGGAGACTATCATAACCACTACAACCCCTGACCTTATACTGTAGTCTATATACCTGGAGACTATCATTACCACTACAGACCTTATACTGTAGTCTATATACCTGGAGACTATCATTACCACTACAGACCTTATACTGTAGTCTATATACATGGAGACTATCATAACCACTACAGACCTTATACTGTAGTCTATATACCTGGAGGCTATCATAACCACTACAGACCTTATACTGTAGTCTATATACCTGGAGACTATCATAACCACTACAGACCTTATACTGTAGTCTATATACCTGGAGACTATCATAACCACTACAGACCTTATACTGTAGTCTATATACCTGGAGACTATCATTACCACTACAGACCTTATACTGTAGTCTATATACCTGGAGACTATCATAACCACTACAGACCTTATACTGTAGTCTATATACTGGAGACTATCATAACCACTACAACCCCTGACCTTATACTGTAGTCTATATACCTGGAGGCTATCATAACCACTACAACCCCTGACCTTATACTGTAGTCTATATACCTAGAGACTATCATTACCACTACAGACCTTATACTGTAGTCTATATACCTGGAGGCTATCATAACCACTACAGACCTTATACTGTAGTCTATATACCTGGAGACTATCATAACCACTACAACCCCTGACCTTATACTGTAGTCTATATACCTAGAGACTATCATTACCACTACAGACCTTATACTGTAGTCTATATACCTGGAGACTATCATAACCACTACAGACCTTATACTGTAGTCTATATACCTGGAGACTATCATTACCACTACAGACCTTATACTGTAGTCTATATACCTGGAGACTATCATAACCACTACAACCCCTGACCTTATACTGTAGTCTATATACCTGGAGACTATCATTATCACTACAGTCCTTATACTGTAGTCTATATACCTGGAGACTATCATTACCACTACAGACCTTATACTGTAGTCTATATACCTGGAGACTATCATTACCACTACAGACCTTATACTGTAGTCTATATACCTGGAGACTATCATAACCACTACAGACCTTATACTGTAGTCTATATACCTGGAGGCTATCATAACCACTACAGACCTTATACTGTAGTCTATATACCTGGAGACTATCATTACCACTACAACCCCTGACCTTATACTTTAGCCTCACAGTCCCACATGCGCAACTGTCTATTTGGGTTTGTGTAATTTGGTGTCAACCCCCAAGCGTGCGCTTTGGGGATGCCGGCCTGGAGAAGGGAGGGAAGGGGGAGGGTTGTATAGAGGAGGGGAAGGGGGTCCGGCTGTCGTCTGTTCACCTTGGTCTGCCTCTCTCCCTCTCTCTTTCTCTCTCTGACCCATGTCACATCTCCAGGGAGGTTGAGAATTAACAGCCCCCAGTCAGTAACACATCATAGGGCAACACAACAGAACCCAGTCTCCCCAATGACACAAGGACTTGACTTGAATGTCAGGATTTCCATATTTCAGAATCTCGAATTAATGCCACAGAGGGAAATATAAAAGCCTTAACCGCTGGGATGTTTGAAATGATCGTCTGTTGTTAAGACAGTGTTTCATCTCTTAACTGTAATTCATGTCTCCAGCACAATGTTTAATCAATCAGGGAAAGTTAACAAGATTATTCACATCAGATACTTTTTTGGAGTTCATGTCTATCTAGATAGTAAATGACCTAAGTGATGCCTTTATTAACCTAATATTAGTGTACTTTGAAAGTACAAAGGGTGTCCTTCAAACATGTTCAGTGAGTAAAAGCAGTTCAGGGGTCGATTGAGGTGAGGGTTGATGGCTGGTAGGCAGGTCATCTCTCTCTGACTCATCTCTCATCTCTCTCTGACTGCTCTCTCTCTCCCTGGCCTGAGCTGTGTTCCAATACACATACTAACCACTAACTGTACTATTTGTGACGTAAATTGAGTATGTAGTATGCTTATTGGTCATAGTATGGATATAGTTAGTATGCCAAAAGTTCCTGGATGTCGTACTACATTCGCCAAAATTCGAAGTATACTAGTAGTGGACACTATTTCTGGTGCTTTTAGGGCCCATAATGCAATTCTTCAGAAAATGGGCGTGGCTTCACAACATTTTCAGATTTGAAGAAAATGGCGGAAAATACGCAGCTGAAGTCCGACAAGAGTGGATACAAATTCATTGCTTTAACTAATTATGACAAATGTTAAGAACATGTTGAGCCATGTAATAAAAAGTCATGACTTTTCAAATAAGTTATGTTTCATGTTATGTTGGCTGACAATTTGTTTTGCTTCGCTAGCCTTACGAACCGAATAGCATATCATTACAACATTTGCTTGAATGTACCGGTATGTTAACTAGCTACCTAACGTTAGTTGGCTACTAATACATCGAACTTGCCAGTAAATTAACTATCTGCTATCTAACTAACTACCAAAGGTTTATTGACTTGATTATTCATGTCATTCTTAGCTTAGTTAAGTGGTATAGTTGTTGTTCATTCTCAATGGACATTGATAATGAAGTCGTAAGATGTATAGCTAGTCATTTGTTATGCAAACTAGCTAGCAAGAAGTTGCATAGCAACAGCATCAACTTCCGGTAGACAGGCGAAGCGCTAGTACACTCAACTAAAAGGATACCGTTCATTTACAGTATACTAAAATTAACTAATAGTATATGCTGTCGTACGTAGTATACAGAATGTTAGTATGGGTATTGGAACACAGCTCTGGTCTTTGCCTTTCTCCCTCTGACTGACTCAAAGGTCAGATGCCTGCCGGCTCCTCTCGCTCTCTATCTCAGATGTAGGCCACCATACTGTCTGGGCCTAGGGTTATGTCTGGGGTACTGGCTAACAGATGTAGGCTACTCCTAACGACAACTAACTGAAGATACATCACTATCTACTCCTAATGACAACTAACTGAAGATACATCACTATCTACTCCTAATGGAAACTAACTGAAGATACATCACTATCTACTCCTAATGGAAACTAACTGAAGATACATCACTATCTACTCCTAATGGAAACTAACTGAAGATACATCACTATCTACTCCTAATGACAACTAACTGAAGATACATCACTATCTACTCCTAATGGAAACTAACTGAAGATACATCACTATCTACTCCTAATGGAAACTAACTGAAGATACATCCCTATCTACTCCTAATGACAACTAACTGAAGATACATCACTATCTACTCCTAATGGAAACTAACTGAAGATACATCACTATCTACTCCTAATGACAACTAACTGAAGATACATCACTATCTACTATATCTAATAAATTCTTATTTACAATGACGGCCTACCCTGGCCAAACTCTAACCCGGACGACGCTGGGCCAATTGTGCGCAGCCCTATGGGACTCCCAATCACAGCTGGTTGTGATACAGCCTGAAATCGAACCAGGGTCTGTAGTGACGCCTCTAGCACTGAGATGCAATGCCTTAGACTGCTGCGCCACTCGGGAGCCCCAACTTTTGTGAGGTTTCCAAGGTTTCTGACACCTTAAGACATATACATTCCTCCATTTAGTTGAGCCATTAATTCCCCATAGTGTAGACCGGTCCGTGTGTTGTTCTGTAGGAGAGGCACAGTGTGGAGATGATTGATGCGATTACAATATGAATTGAAGCCTGCTATTACAGTGCAGCATGGACGACTCAAAGGAAACGAGTACTCTACTGTACACACAAAAACGTTTCATTCATGTGTGTACACATCAAGGACATCTTGCTGCCTTTTATTTGGCCCTGCAAGCAATTCCTGTGTGAATAAATAGTGAATGAACAGTGGGCCACTTGGACACCATATTAAAAAAGTATTTTAGTTCTGTCTCCACTCTGGCCAACTCAGTAGGTCCTGAGAGCTAAAATAAAACTATTCACTGATGATAAACAAACACAATCACTTATTTTTTGTTAATATGACTATGACACGTGTGTGTATGTGTTTATGCTAACGTTCATTGTCTTCCAGCCCATTCTGTATGGCGAGCACTAAGCAGCCGGATTGAGACAGTGGCTGTCGCTACGTTAAGAACACTGCTTGTGTGTTGGTCTGTATGGGAGCTTTAAAGACTCCATGATGTGTCCATATGGATGTATGGAGGCCCCTTCTCACACTCCCCTTGGTCTCCCACTCTGTTTGTTCAGGCCTCCATTCACATGCTAATGCCCTGCCCACTGCAGCAGAGTCCACAGAGACTGGTCTGACCACGGAGACTGGTCTGACCACGGAGACTGGTCTGACACACACAGAGGAGAGGAGAGCCACACTGGTGTCACAAGGTGGAAGGTCTATTGATTGTTCTCATGCGTGAGTGTCAGCCGCACGCACATGGGTTAGCCGCACGCACGCACACGCATGCACACACACACACACACACACACACACACACACGTCTGCACACATGCACGTATGCATACACACACATGACACGATGCCAAGCATGTGTACCAACAGTGAGACTCTGACTTCAGTTCTCATTCAATTTGACCCATAGTATATCATATTGGGAGAGTTTGAACACTAAGAACTGTCTTTGATGGGAAATGTTGTCAATTTTCTGCCCAGTGACACGGTGGGTAACTGCGACCTCAGGGTCAAGAGCTTGGGAGTGAGCCGGAGTGCCACTTTCAAAATCACTACACCGTGTCCATGGCAACGCTCTCTGGTCTATGAGTTCTTACTCTGTTACCAAGTGAATCTCCTCTATTGAACAGTAGCCAAGGAGAGGCGACACAAAGAGACACTAACATAGTCATCTTTATGACAACTCTGAGGGAATTCAGTCTAAATACAGCTCTCAAACACTCTGCTCTCAGTGAGACAGCTGGAGTTGGTTTAGACACTGAAGCAGCACCACTTGACTGAGTCAAAGAAGGCCATGCATGCTAGTCTGAATGTGAGGAGAGCTGCATTAGCTACTTGAGGCTACAGCACGGCATAACGTGTCACTTCTTCAGGCCTAACGCTTTGCCAGTTGCTGTATAAAGAAAAGAGAAGGGGTAACATTTCTTAAGTAATCCACAGGGAAATATGCCGCTATTCACACAGCGATCACTGGCGTATAAAGTGAAGTATTATTTACAGACACTCATTTGTTCTGCAGACAATAGATGTAGAAAGTTACACTTTCCTTCACATCAGAGTAAAAAGAGACAGTTTCATTCATGGAAACTGTTCAAGTATGAAAATATGCCGGTAAGCAAACACCTTACATTGATTTACTAACTCCTGCAGATGTAAGGCTGTATTGTCAAACGTATTATAAATTTTCCTCTGGACGTACAAGGTGAGTAAAGATATGCTGGTTTTACTGATCGGATCTCTCATGGTACTGTATGTTGTTTCAATTTGTATCCACACAGAAAAACCATGGCAACAAATGACACCAACACACACACACACACAGACTACACCAACACCTCTTGTTAGGAAACCAAGCCTCCCAGTGCAAAAGCTCACAGTCTCCTTGTTGAACTGGGCCTCTGACCGGATTGTGATCATAGCGTGGCTTTGTGCCCCAGTTCAAATAAATGACCTCAGCCCTTTCACTCACACACAGCCTGCCTATTGATGGCTGGATGGGGTCAGTCATTCTAGAAGCATCCACACAATCCTCTGGTCTTTCTCTACGGGGCTCTGTCTCTGTTCTGTGGGGCTTTGGGATAATGCTGATGGTCAGCACACGGCCACACGGGCCTCCCCACAGACCTATTGTGAAACCATGTTGTTGACGTGCTGGTTCCACTGAAACTGCAAGGGTGGAGGGATGGAAGGGTGGAGAGGGTGGAGGGTGGAGGGGGTGGAGAGGGGAGAGGGTGGAGAGGTGGAGAGGGTAGTGGGATGGGGAGGGTGGAGGGATAGAGGGGTGGAGAGGGTGGAGAGGTGGATGGATGGAGGGATGGAGAGGGTAGTGGGATGGGGAGGGTGGAGGGGTAGTGGGATGGGGAGGGTGGAGGGGTAGTGGGATGGGGAGGGTGGAGGGGTGGAGAGATGGATGGATGGAGGGGTAGAGGGATGGAGGGGTGGAGGGGTAGAGGGATGGGGAGGGTAGAGAGGTAGAGGGATGGAGAGGTGGATGGATGGAGGTGTGGAGAGGGTAGAGGAATGGGGAGGGTGGATGGATGGATGGAGGGGTGGAGGGGTAGAGGGATGGGGAGGGTGGATGGATGGAGGGGTGGAGGGGTAGTGGGATGGGGAGGGTGGATGGATGGAGAGGTGGAGGGGTAGAGGGATGGGGAGGGTGGATGGATCTAGGTGTGGAGGGGTAGAGGGATGGGGAGGGTGGATGGATGGAGGGGTGGAGGGGTAGTGGGATGGGGAGGGTGGAGGGGTAGTGGGATGGGGAGGGTGGAGGGGTGGAGAGATGGATGGATGGAGGGGTAGAGGGATGGAGGGGTGGAGGGGTAGAGGGATGGGGAGGGTGGAGGGGTAGAGGGATGGAGGGGTGGATAGGTGGATGGATGGAGGTGTGGAGAGGGTAGAGGAATGGGGAGGGTGGATGGATGGATGGAGGGGTGGAGGGGTAGAGGGATGGGGAGGTTGGAGGGGTGGAGGGGTGGAGGGGTAGAGGGATGGGGAGGGTGGATGGATGGAGAGGTGGAGGGGTAGAGGGATGGGGAGGGTGGATTGATCTAGGTGTGGAGGGGTAGAGGGATGGGGAGGGTGGATGGATGGATGGAGGGGTGGAGGGGTAGTGGGATGGGGAGGGTGGATGGATGGATGGAGAGGTGGAGGGGTAGAGGGATGGGGAGGGATGGGGAGGGTGGATGGATCTAGGTGTGGAGGTGTAGAGGGATGGGGAGGGTGGAGGGAAGGATGACCACAGACCACCGATGGGGTCCAACATTTGCTATCAGATTTTAGCACTAAAAACAAAACACCAAGCTAAACCTGAAACATCGTAGTAGTGGCCATTTGAAATAGTGCTGTTGTAAATCACTAGACAGTTAGGGATTAAACAACCAATCAAACCCAAACTAAACAGATATTTCCTTATGAAACCATTTTCCTGAGGGAGTTACAACTCACCTCAACACCTCCACATTGGTTCCTCCCCACCCAGTCAGGACATTGGTTCCTCCCCACCCAGTCAGGACATTGGTTCCTCCCCACCCAGTCAGGACATTGGTTCCTCCCCACCCAGTCAGGACATTGGTTCCTCCCCACCCAGTCAGGACATTGGTTCCTCCCCACCCAGTCAGGACATTGGTTCCTCCCCACCCAGTCAGGACATTGGTTCCTCCCCACCCAGTCAGGACATTGGTTCCTCTCCATCCAATCAGGACATTGGTTCCTCTCCATCCAATCAGGACATTGGTTCCTCCCCACCCAGTCAGGACATTGGTTCCTCCCCACCCAGTAAGGACATTGGTTCCTCTCCATCCAATCAGGATGCATGTGGGAAACCTAACAAGCCAGAGGGATCTATTCTTCACTTCCTCCCTAACACTTATACAATTATATTCAGGTAGAGGCTAGAGGCTGGAGGTTGGAGGTTGGAGGCTAGAGGCTAGAGACTGGAGGCTGGAGGCTGGAGGCTAGAGACTGGAGGCAGGAGGCTAGAGACTGGAGGCTAGAGGCTGGAGGTTGGAGGTTGGAGGCTAGAGGCTAGAGACTGGAGGCTGGAGGCTGGAGGCTGGAGGCTAGAGACTGGAGGCTGGAGGCTAGAGCCTGGAGGCTGGAGCCTGGAGGGGTTGTTAGCTATATCCAGTGCTTAAAATCCCCTTTATAATAACGCATTGAATGTATATCATCACCTTTGCATACTGGCATAAAGCAGTAGAGTACAGGGAGCTTGTAGAAGTTGCATACATGGGAAAAAAATGTCCCATTTTCACAGAATGTGTAGCCTAGGGTTCAGGAAAAAATGTAGCCTTTTTATAAACACTTTTCATGCAATTCTACATCATTTTAGATGACTGGAGACCTTAGCATAATCTTTTTTAATACCTCACAAACGATGGAAATGACAGGATACTTTGACACTGACAAACGGAGAACAATAAAAACGAACTTGTCTTGAATCCATCAATAGCCTACAGTAGGTCTAGGTGTGTGGAGACACATATTGTACAATATGAGGAGGAAATGATAGTCCTAAAAAATCTTTCCAGTTTCACTGATTCACCCAATGATGAACATTGGTCTATACAGGCTACAATGTTGAGCAAACCATAAACACGGTCCGGCCCAACACAAATCAATTCTTACAATATCAGACACTCTTTCACATTTGGCAACGTTTTTTATGGGGCAGGAGAATAACAGAGGAGGCAACTGGAATTAACTCTGAATGATTTGATGATCATTTTTACATTGTGAAGAAATAAAGAATGTCATGCCAAGAGAGGTACCGGATCCTGGCAAATGGGTTCCGGAACAAAACTGTCCAAAATTGAGAGGTGCTGGATAATGTTCCGGCAGGATCCGGCACAAATTAAGCACTGGCTATATCACTTCCCCTCCTCTGCTCCTGAAAAGTAGCAGTAGTCCAACCTCCAGCCCTACAGGCACCGAGAGAGAGGCACACACCTCCTGTTAGAGAGTGAGGAAGTAGGATGGGCTCCTTCCTAATCACTACATAGACTGGGACATCATCACACACCCACTAACCTCAGTGGAGGAGAGTTACCAGTTAGGCCTAATACATTGCATTCTATTTTCAAATAGCACATCAAAAATAGCTTGATGGTGGGGTGTGCTGAATTTATGTCCAGGATTCAGACCTGGGTTCAAATACTATTTGAAATGATTTCAAATACTTTATCTGGGCTTCTTACCCTCTGCAGTGAGAAGGCTCCTACCCTCTGCAGTGAGAAGCCTCCTACCCTCTACAGTGAGAAGCCTCCTACACTCTGCAGTGAGAAGGTTCCTACCCTCTGCATTGAGAAGGCTCCTACCCTCTGCAGTGAGAAGGCTCCTACCCTCTGCAGTGAGAAGGCTCCTACCCTCTGCATTGAGAAGGCTCCTACCCTCTGCAGTGAGAAGGCCCCTACCTTCTGCAGTGAGAAGGCTCCTACCCTCTGCAGTGAGAAGCCTCCTACCCTCTGCAGTGAGAAGCCTCCTACCCTCTGCAGTGAAAAGCCTCCTACCCTCTGCAGTGAGAAGGCTCCTACCCTCTGCAGTGAGAAGCCTCCTACCCTCTGTAGTGAGAAGCCTCCTACCCTCTGCAGTGAGAAGGCTCCTACCCTCTGCAGTGAGAAGCCTCCTACCCTCTGCAGTGAGAAGCATCCTACCCGCTGCAGTGAGAAGCCTCCTACCCTCTGCAGTGAGAAGCCTCCTACCCTCTGCATTGAGAAGGTTCCTACCCTCTGCAGTGAGAAGTCTCCTACCCTCTGCAGTGAGAAGCCTCCTACCCTCTGCAGTGAGAAGCCTCCTACCCTCTGCAGTGAGAAGCCTCCTACCCTCTGCAGTGAGAAGGCTCCTACCCTCTGCAGTGAGAAGCCTCCTACCCTCTGCAGTGTGAAGGCTCCTACCCTCTGCATTGAGAAGCCTCCTACCCTCTGCATTGAGAAGCCTCCTACCCTCTGCATTGAGAAGGCTCCTACCCTCTGCATTGAGAAGGCTCCTACCCTCTGCATTGAGAAGCCTCCTACCCTCTGCAGTAAGAAGCCTCCTACCCTCTGCAGTGAGAAGCCTCCTACCCTCTGCATTGAGAAGGTTCCTACCCTCTGCAAGAAGCCTCCTACCCTCTGCAGTGAGAAGGCTCCTACCCTCTGCAGTGAGAAGCCTCCTACCCTCTGCAGTGAGAAGCCTCCTACCCTCTGCAGTGATAAGCCTCCTACCCTCTGCAGTGCTAGGTGATGAATCACAGTATCAGTGGATGTTTGCTGCATGGTGCTACACTGGACTATGATGGGGCATGTGTGTAACAGTCCAGGTATCGAACCCCGGTCGTCTTTTTTTTAAATATATATATATATTTCACCTTTATTTAACCAGGTAGGCCAGTTGAGGACAAGTTCTCATTTACAACTGCGACCTGGCCAAGATAGAGCAAAGCAGTTCGACACATACAACAACACAGAGTTACACATGGAATAAACAAACATACAATCAATAATACAGTAAAATTCTAAATACAGCATGTGCAAATGAGGTAGGATAAGAGAGGTAAGGCAATAAATAGGCCATGGTGGCGAAGTAATTACAATATAGCAATTAAATACTGGAATGGTAGGGTGTGCAGAAGATGAATGTGCAAGTAGAGATACTGGGGTGCAAAGGAGCAAGATAAATAAATAAATACAGTATGGGGATGAGGTAGATTGGATGGGCTATTTAGAGATGAGCTATGTACAGGTGCAGTGATCTGTGAGCTGCTCTGACAGCTGGTGCTTAAAGATAGTGAGGGAAGTAAGAGTCTCCAGCTTCAGAGATTTTTGCAGTTCGTTCCAGTCATTGGCAGCAGAGAACTGGAAGGAGAGGCGGACAAAGGAGGAATTGGCTTTGGGGATGACCAGTGAGGTATACCTGCTGGAGCTCATGCTACGGGTGGGTGCTGCTATGGTGACCAGTGAGCTGAGAATTTATATATATATTTTTTAACCTTTATTTAACTAGGCAAGTCAGTTAAGAACCAATTCTTATTTAAGGCGGGGCTTTACATAGCAGAGACTTGTAGATGACCTGGAGCCAGTGGGTTTGGCGACAAGTATGAAGCGAAGGCCAGCCAACGAGAGCATACAGGTCGCAGTGGTGGGTAGTATATGGGGCTTTGATGACAAAACGGATGGCACTGTGATAGACTGCATCCAATTTGTTGAGTAGAGTGTTGGAGGCTATATTCTCTGTGTGCCTCACAACCATGTTAGACCATGTTATCCCTCTGAGCTAAAGCCTACATATATCTATTAAAAGCTCAGTCTAGGTTAGGCTTCATGTGAACGTACAATAGTTCACCAAAGATGTAACAGCCTCCATGAGGAGAAACAAGACAGAGAGATATTGGATGGAGTATACTGCAGTGGTCTCTCACCTCTCATAAGAGAAGACAGCAGGTCTTCCTTCACACATACTGTACACAGGCACACACACGCACACACACACACACACACACACACACACACACACACAGGGAGCAGGTCTGTTCTCACCAGGTGAGAAGACAATGTGATTACCCAGCATGCATTGGAGGAGGCTATGAGGGAGAGTGGAAACATGGCAGGTCTGAGATTCACTTCCCATCAGGTCACAGAGCCTAGATCACACAGACACACACACACACACTAACACACACTAACACACACTAACACACACGCTCTAACACACACACACACACACTCTAACACACACTCTAACACATACACACACACACACACACACACACACACACACACACACACACACACACACACACACACACACACACACACACACACTAACACACACTGACACACACACTAACACACACTAACACACACAGAGAGAATGCTGGAGGAGAGCTTGCCAGATGCACCATAGTATTATGTAACAAAGCACAATGTTATCTGAATCCAGAAGTGTCCGTACTGTTTCCTACCAATCTTACAATCTATTCAGCATTTATTACAATACAAGCTGCTTACTGGCCAGTTATGACTAGAGAGGTAAAGTGACTGTACACCTCGTAGTATAGATATGAATGGACTATTAGTGCTTAATAATATAATTATCATTAGAGGGATGGAGGGGATTACTGTGTGGGGATTGGGACCTCTCTTCTCTCCAGCCCCCCTCTCAGGGTCTATCCCCTGATTCTCCTCTATCCTCGATTTCTGCCAGGGATTGACCCTGATTCCCCCCTCCACCTACTCACCCACCTCCACATCCACCTCCACCCACCTCCCCCTTACCCTCACCATCTCCTAACCCACCTCCACCCCATCACCCACCTCCACCCCATCACCCACCTCCACCCATCTCCCCCTTACCACCTCCTAACCCACCTCCACCCCATCACCCAACTCCCCCCTCCCTCAGACTACTAGTCCTGCCTGATGAACAGATGGAGGGATGAAGGATAGGGGGATGCCAATTCACACTCGTCCTCCCAGCCATCCTCCTGTCCATTCATCCTTACCATCCCAGCAGAGAAAAGGTTTCCAAATCAAGATGTGTATTTGTTGACGTCAATGTAAGTGAGACACTGACAACTCGTAATAAAGTGTTACGTTATTTCAGGGAATTCACCATTTCTGCTTTTAAACAGATCAATAAGTCAATAAAACACGACTAGTGAAAGTACTTAGTGACAACTGCTGAGGCACTTTAAAACACAGACTATTAGTCCCCGACAACATGACGCCACAACAGACTGAACTATGGTCCATGATTAAAAGCTATTTTTGGGACTGTGCCCTTTAAGAGAAAGGGAATTGGTGCATACGCTGTAACATCATAACATTGAAATGCCCACTGTAGCCTGAGGAGTGGGCCTTCACTGGTGTGTATTGACTGACTAGCCCAGATTCACATCAAAGGCATACACTGTGTTTTACTGTAAGTTCATTGGACTCTGATTCTGTTCCCTGTGGTGAACACACACACACACACACACACACACACACACACACACACACACACACACACACACACACACACACACACACACACACACACACACACACACACACACACACACACACACACACACACACACACACACACAGGGCCTGTATGGATTCACCCTGCAGGGTTCCTTCTCTGGCTGAGCCCATGGCCACTGATGAGATGACCACAGACAAGTGATGGCCACAAAACCAACGACCAGTAACCACCAAACAACCAGCCAGCAACCAACCAACAACAAATCCAACAACCTCTACTAAAAGACTGAGGCAAGGCAAGTGCACTCTCAGAAATAAAGTCCCATATAGAACCATTTGTTCTGTAGGAGAACCATCGGAAAAACTTCCAAATAGAACCATTTGTCCTGTAGGAGAACCCTCTGAAAAAGTCCCATGTAGAACAATTTGTCCTGTAGGAGAACCCTCTGAAAAAGTCCCATATAGAACCATTTGTCCTGTAGGAGAACCCTCTGAAAAAGTCCCATATAGAACCATTTGTCCTGTAGGAGAACCCTCTGAAAAAGTCCCATATAGAACCATTTGTCCTGTAGGAGAACCCTCTGAAAAAGTTCTATATAGAACCATTTGTCCTGTAGGAGAACCCTCTGAAAAAGTCCCATGTAGAACCATTTGTCCTGTAGGAGAACCCTCTGAAAAAGTCCCATATAGAACCATTTGTCCTGTAGGAGAACCCTCTGAAAAAGTTCTATATAGAACCATTTGTCCTGTAGGAGAACCAACGGAAAAAGTTCCATATAGAACCATTTGTCCTGTAGGAGAACCATCGGAAAAAGTCCCATATAGAACCATTTGTCCTGTAGGAGAACCCTCTGAAAAAGTTCTATATAGAACCATTTGTCCTGTAGGAGAACCATCGGAAAAAGTTCTATATAGAACCATTTGTCCTGTAGGAGAACCATCGGAAAAAGTCCCATATAGAACCATTTGTCCCTGTAGGAGAACCCTCCAGATAGAACTCTTTTTAGATCATATTGAACCCTTTTTGGTTCCACATAGAACCTCTGGTTCCACTGTAAAGGTTCTATTTTGAGACTTTTTCAGAGGGTTCTCCTACAGGGACAGATGGTTTTACATAGCACTCTTCCTTCCTGAGAGTGAGGCAACTGGCACTGAATCCAGACACTGTATGTTCATACACTGAGTGGACAAAACATTAAGATTAACATGCTATTTAAATGACATAGACTGACCAGGTGAACCCAGGTGAAAGCTATGATCCCTTATTGATGTCACTTGATCCACTTCAATTGGTGTAGATGAAGGGGAGGAGACAGATTAAAGAAGGATTTGTAATCCTTGAGACAATTGAGACATGGTATGTGTGTCATTCAGAGGGTGAATGGGCAAGACAAAATATTTAAGTGCCTCTGAACAGAGTATGGTAGTAGGTGCCAGGCACACTGGTTTGTTTCAAGAACTGCAATGCTGCTGGGTTTTTCACGCTCAACAGTTTCCTGTGTGTATCAAGAATGGTCCACCACCCAAAGGACATCCAGCCAATTTGACACAACTGTGGGAAGCATTGGAGTCAACATGGGTAAGCATCCCTGTGGAACGCTTTCGACACCTTGTGTAGTCCATTCCCCAACGAATTGAGGCTGTTCTGAGGGCAAAACGGGGGGATGCAACTCATTATTAGGAGGGTGTTCTTAATGTTTGGTATACTCAGTGTATTTGCCAGTAGTTAGGTAAGTCCAGTACATACTGTACTGTCGTTTGACAGCGCTGAGAGTAACATATGAAAGTGTAAATAAATATATTAAACAAATAAATGTCGAGGAACATATTGATTCTCCAACAAATATAATCACTTTCAGCGATGACAGATACTTAAAGGTTGCTCTTACCTATGGGGATCCAATCAAAGGGGTTTGTCCTCCAGTTGGATATATCCACACACTCTGACTGCTGAGAAGGACTTCAGACCTGGAACACAAATGAATGAACGTTAGACACAAGCTTGGCCATCCCACCGTAATGCATCTGTCCTGACATAAAGGAAGAACTAGGAGAAGGGAAATGGCACAGAGGAATGTAAGAAATGCCGTAGTGTGAGGTAGTAAGGGTTGTAAAATGTACAGGGGTATCTAGTTCACATCGCATTTGTTCTGCATGCCCTAGAAATCAACTTTTTACAGATGTGGGATCTTAATTTGAGCCGGTTTGCTACAGCAGGAAAATAATCATGCAGCAACAGGAAATGTGAATTATTATGTGGATTCTAATTAATTGTAGAGTTTGATCAATTTTTTCATGAGAGCAAATCAAGTTTGATATTTAAAAGAGGAAATGTAAAACTTTAGAAGCCTTTTAAAACTCAAATACACGACACATGTATATTTCCTGTTGTGCGGGAAAATTCTCAGCAACTACAGAGTCATCAAATAAAGATCCTACATCTGTACGTGCAATAATTTCTTTCACCTGAGTGAAAAAAGGACAAAAAATATAACTTATAAGGAACTTATTATTAGTTATTTCATCAAAACAGAAAAAGAAAGAGATACTCCAAAGGCATAAAGAGAAGACAACACACAGGACAGAGTGTGTGTCTTATTATGGTCAAATATCTAGAAAAACACACACACTTCATGCCTATGAATACCTTATCATAACTACCAGTGAAACAAGACATTATTTTACCATTTCTGAGAAAGAACATGACAGATAACAAGCATTTATAACCAGATAGTTTTCTAAACATAAAACAAGGACATTATAACTGTAGTTAGCTCATTCAGTAACTATTCAAAGTAACCTATAAATCTGGCCCTTTTTAACTCTCTGTTTGATTAAATCACATCAGACAAGCCATCTACCCTTCTCCTGAGATGCGTCCTGAATAGCACCCTATTCCCTACATAGCGCACTACTTTGGTCCAGAGCTCTATGGGCCCTGGTCAAAAGTAGTGCACTGCATAGGGAATAGGGTGCCATTTGGGACGCATACCTCCCCATGAAGCAATCAGCAGCAGCTGCTCTCAGGCAGGCAGAAGCAGAGAAAAGCTAACACACTCCAACTATACAGGCCTGACCCCAAGCCCTACACAGTTACTATGGAGACCGAGAGAGAGAGACAGAGAAAGAGAGAGAGAGAGAAAGAAAGAGAGAGAGCGAGAGACAGAGAGGGGGGGGAAGAGATGGAGCGAGAGAGAGAGGGAGAGAGAGAGAGAGAGAGAGACAGAGGGGGGGAGGGGGGGAGAGATGGAGAGAGAGAGAGAGAGAGAGAGAGAGAGAGGGAGAGAGAGAGAGAGAGAGAGAGAGAGAGAGAAAGAAAGAAAGAAAGAAAGAAAGAGAGAGAGAGAGAGAGCGAGGCAGAGAGAGAGAGGCAGAGAGAGAGAGGCAGAGGGGGGGGGGGGGGGGGAGAGAGATGGAGAGAGAGAGAAGGAGAGAGAGAGAGAGAGAGGGAGAGAGAGAGAGAGAGAGAGAGAGAGAGAGAGAGAGAGAGAGAGAGAGAGAGAGAAAGAAAGAAAGAGAGAGAGAGAGAGAGAGAGAGAGAGAGAGAGAGGCAGAGAGAGAGAGAGGCAGAGAGAGGGTGGAGGAGGAGAGATGAGGAAGCGAGAGCAGGAGAGAGAGAGAAGCCGGCATATAAAACATAAAAGCATTGTGAGTGGGAATCAGTGAAAGAGAATGTATTATTTAGTGTTAAATCTAAAACCGCTTCATCATCACAGAGCGGGAAGAGAGGAGAGGAGAAAGGTACCGTAGGTACATATGAATGCTTTATGGGAAATACACACACACACAGAGAGCCTCCACACAGCTTACACATCTCCTCTGCTCTAGGACTGTACTGAGGCCTGAGGACACGTACGCACACACACACACACACACAATATATAATTATATATCAGCACAACGTCATATAGGGCCATTAACACAAAACGGTTCTCTTTGGCTAGAGGTGAGGTGTGTGAGCAATTTACAAATGCCTGAAGGTACCACGTTCATCTGTACAAACAATAGTACGCAAGTATAAACACCATGGGACCACGCAGCCGTCATACCTCTCAGGAAGGGGTCACGTTCTGTCTCCTAGAGATGAACGTACTTTGGTGCAAAAAGTACAAATAAATTCCAGAACAACAGCAAAGGACCTTGTGAAGATGCTGGAGGAAATAGGTACAAAAGTATCTATATCTACAATAAAACGAGTCCTATATTGAGATAACCTGAAAGGCCACTCAGCAAGGAAGAACCCACTGCTCCAAAACCACCATAAAAAAAGCCAGACTACGGTTTGCAACTGCACATGGGGACAAAGATCGTACTTTTGGGGGAAATGTCCTCTGGTCTGATGAAACGAAAACAGAACTGTTTGGCCATAATGACCATCGTTAAGTTTGGAGGAAAAAGGGGGAGGTTTGCAAGCCGAAGAACTCCATCCCAACCGTGAAGCACGGGGGTGGCAGCATCATGTTGTGGGGGTGCTTTGCTGCAGGAGGGACTGGTGCACTTCACAAAATAGATGTCATCATGAGGGAGGAAAATTATGTGGATATATTGAAGCAACATCTCAAGACATCAGTCAGGAAGTTAAAGCTTGGTCGCAAATGGGTCTTCCAAATGGACAATGACCCCAAGCATACTTCCAAAGTTGTGGCAAAATGGTTTAAGGACAACAAAGTCAAGGTATTGGAGTGGCCATCACAAAGCCCTGACCTCAGTCCAATAGAAAATGTGTGGGCAGAACTGAAAAAGCGTGTGCGAGCAAGGAGGTCTACAAACCTGACTCAGTTACACCAGCTCTGACAGGAGGAATGGACCAAAATTCACCCAACTTATTGTGGGAAGCTTGTGGAAGTCTACCCAAAACGTTTGACCCAAGTTAAACAATTTAAAGGCAATACTACCAAATACTAATTGAGTGTATGTAAACTTCTGACCCACTGGGAATGTGATGAAAGAAATAAAAGCTGAAATAAATTATTCTCTCTACTATTATTTTGACATTTCACATTCTTAAAATAAAGTGGTGATCAGTTAGGACCTAAAACAGGGAATTTTTACTGGGATTAAATGTCAGGAAAAGTTTAAATGTATTTGGCTAAGGTGTAAGTAAACTTCCGACTTCAACTGTATATATATTTAACAAGGAAAGTAAGAACAAATTATTATTTACAATGATGGCCTACACTGGCCAAACCCGGACGATGCTGGGCCAATTGTGCGCCGCCCTATGGGACTCCCAATCAAACCTAAATAAATAAATAATCACGTCCGATTGTGACACAGCCTGGATTCGAACCAGGGTGTCTGTAGTGACGCCTCAGGCACTGAGATGCAGTGCGTTAGACCACAATATGTTTTTTTCTCAAGGCTGTTTGAGGGAGAGATAGAGGGAAGGAAGAACAGAGGAAAGAAAGAATCATGTCAAGAGGTGATTCGTTTATTTGATAGGAGATACTATACCTACCAGTCAGTAAATCAGCTGTACTACATTAAAGTTGTGGTAATATAGGAGATACTATACCTACCAGTCAGTAAATCAGCTGTACTACATTAAAGTTGTGGTAATATAGGAGATACTATACCTACCAGTCAGTAGATCAGCTGTACTACATTAAAGTTGTGGTAATATAGGAGATACTATACCTACCAGTCAGTAAATCAGCTGTACTACATTAAAGTTGTGGTAATATAGGAGATACTATACCTACCAGTCAGTAAATCAGCTGTACTACATTAAAGTTGTGGTAATATAGGAGATACTATACCTACCAGTCAGTAAATCAGCTGTACTACATTAAAGTTGTGGTAATATAGGAGATACTATACCTACCAGTCAGTAAATCAGCTGTACTACATTAAAGTTGTGGTAATATAGGAGATACTATACCTACCAGTCAGTAAATCAGCTGTACTACATTAAAGTTGTGGTAATATAGGAGATACTATACCTACCAGTCAGTAAATCAGCTGTACTACATTAAAGTTGTGGTAATATAGGAGATACTATACCTACCAGTCAGTAAATCAGCTGTACTACATTAAAGTTGTGGTAATATAGGAGATACTATACCTACCAGTCAGTAAATCAGCTGTACTACATTAAAGTTGTGGTAATATAGGAGATACTATACCTACCAGTCAGTAAATCAGCTGTACTACATTAAAGTTGTGGTAATATAGGAGATACTATACCTACCAGTCAGTAAATCAGCTGTACTACATTAAAGTTGTGGTAATATAGGAGATACTATACCTACCAGTCAGTAAATCAGCTGTACTACATTAAAGTTGTGGTAATATAGGAGATACTATACCTACCAGTCAGTAAATCAGCTGTACTACATTAAAGTTGTAGGTAATATAGGAGATACTATACCTACCAGTCAGTAAATCAGCTGTACTACATTAAAGTTGTGGTAATATAGGAGATACTATACCTACCAGTCAGTAAATCAGCTGTACTACATTAAAGTTGTGGTAATATAGGAGATACTATACCTACCAGTCAGTAAATCAGCTGTACTACATTAAAGTTTGTGGTAATATAGGAGATACTATACCTACCAGTCAGTAAATCAGCTGTACTACATTAAAGTTGTGGTAATATAGGAGATACTATACCTACCAGTCAGTAATCAGCTGTACTACATTAAAGTTGTGGTAATATAGGAGATACTATACCTACCAGTCAGTAAATCAGCTGTACTACATTAAAGTTGTGGTAATATAGGAGATACTATACCTACCAGTCAGTAAATCAGCTGTACTACATTAAAGTTGTGGTAATATAGGAGATACTATACCTACCAGTCAGTAAATCAGCTGTACTACATTAAAGTTGTGGTAATATAGGAGATACTATACCTACCAGTCAGTAAATCAGCTGTACTACATTAAAGTTGTGGTAATATAGGAGATACTATACCTACCAGTCAGTAAATCAGCTGTACTACATTAAAGTTGTGGTAATATAGGAGATACTATACCTACCAGTCAGTAAATCAGCTGTACTACATTAAAGTTGTGGTAATATAGGAGATACTATACCTACCAGTCAGTAAATCAGCTGTACTACATTAAAGTTGTGGTAATATAGGAGATACTATACCTACCAGTCAGTAAATCAGCTGTACTACATTAAAGTTGTGGTAATATAGGAGATACTATACCTACCAGTCAGTAAATCAGCTGTACTACATTAAAGTTGTGGTAATATAGGAGATACTATACCTACCAGTCAGTAAATCAGCTGTACTACATTAAAGTTGTGGTAATATAGGAGATACTATACCTACCAGTCAGTAAATCAGCTGTACTACATTAAAGTTGTGGTAATATAGGAGATACTATACCTACCAGTCAGTAAATCAGCTGTACTACATTAAAGTTGTGGTAATATAGGAGATATACTATACCTACCAGTCAGTAAATCAGCTGTACTACATTAAAGTTGTGGTAATATAGGAGATACTATACCTACCAGTCAGTAAATCAGCTGTACTACATTAAAGTTGTGAGTAATATAGGAGATACTATACCTACCAGTCAGTAAATACAGCTGTACTACATTAAAGTTGTGGTAATATAGGAGATACTATACCTACCAGTCAGTAAAATCAGCTGTACTACATTAAAGTTGTGGTAATATAGGAGATACTATACCTACCAGTCAGTAAATCAGCTGTACTACATTAAAGTTGTGGTAATATAGGAGATACTATACCTACCAGTCAGTAAATCAGCTGTACTACATTAAGTTGTGGTAATATAGGAGATACTATACCTAACCAGTCAGTAAATCATCTGTACTACATTAAAGTTGTGGTAATATAGGAGATACTATACCTACCAGTCAGTAAATCAGCTGTACTACATTAAAGTTGTGGTAATATAGGAGATACTATACCTACCAGTCAGTAAATCAGCTGTACTACATTAAAGTTGTGGTAATATAGGAGATACTATACCTACCAGTCAATAAATTCAGCTAGTACCTACATTAAAGTGTGGTAATATAGGAGATACTATACCTACCAGTTCAGTAAAATCAGCTGTACTACATTAAAGTTGTGGTAATATAGGAGATACTATACCTACCAGTCAGTAAATCAGCTGTATACTACATTAAAGTTGTGGTAATATGAGGAGATACTATACTACCAGTCAGTATCATTACTACATTAGTTGGTATAGGAGATACTATACTACCAGTCATGTATAAATCCAGCTGTACTACTATTAACAGTTGTGTGTAATATAGGAGGCTACTATACCTACCAGTCAGTAAATCTCAGCTGTACTACATTAAAGTTGTGGTAATATAGGGAATAACTATAACCTACCAGTCAGTAAATCAGCTGTACTATATTAAAGTTGTGGTAATATAGGGGAGACTATACCTACTCAGTCAGTAAATCAGCTGCTATACTACATTAAAGTTTTTTTTTGGGGTTTTTGGTATATATAGGAGATACTATCCCTACCAGTCAGTAATCGAGCTGTAATACATTAAAGTTGTGGTAATATAGGAGCATACTATACTACTACCAGTCAGTAAATCAGACTGTACTACATTAAAGTTGTGGTAATATAGGAGATACTATACCTACCAGTCAGTAAAATCAGCTGTACTACATTAAAGTTGTGGTAATATAGGAGATACTATACCTACCAGTCAGTAAATCAGCTGTACTACATTAAATTGTGGTAATTAGGAGATACTATACCTACCAGTCAGTAAATCAGCTGTACTACATTAAAGTTGTGGTAATATAGGAGATACTATACCTACAGTCAGTAAATCAGCTGTACTACATTAAAGTTGTGGTAATTAGGAGGATACTATACTACCAGTCAGTAAATCAGCTGTACTAACATAAAGTTGTGGTAATATAGGAGATACTATACCTACCAGTCAGTAAATCAGCTGTACTACATTAAAGTTGTGGTAATATAGGAGATACTATAATACCAGTCAGTAAATCAGCTGTACAACATTAAGTTGTGGTAATATAGGAGATACTATCCTACCAGTCAGTAAATCAGCTGT
>NW_024061676.1:0-102074 GCF_016432855.1 Salvelinus namaycush | reverse complement strand
CTATGGTTTTCTACAATGGATCGTATCCATTGGTAGAAAACAGTTGAGATGCTGCAGGGCTGACCCACACTAGACTGTGCTAACTTTTTCACAGGACAGTTGCAGGAACTATGGTGGATCTGTAACCAGGCCAGCCCAGTACAGCTTGGTTTTGTTCAGTAGTGGATCAGAAACCAAGTCAGCCCAGTACAGTTTGGTTCAGTAGTGGATCAGTAACCAGGCCAGCCCAGTACAGCTTGGTTTGGTTCAGTAGTGGATCAGTAACCAGGCCAGCCCAGTACAGCTTGGCTTGGTTCAGTAGTGTTAAAAATGCAGTCCATATGACTGTGGTTTTGGAAAATGTGGCCAGATGAAGTGTGGGGACCATATAAATAGATATAGGACTCATCTTTGTCTCTGTACCATTATGGTGTCAGTGACAACACAGGTAGTACCATTGAGGCTAGCTTCATTTCAAAGTTGTTAATGTTCTTCTTCTTTTGTGTTTGAAAAAAGCATCAATCTAAATATTGGTGATTTACCGCCACCTGCAGTGCTGGAGTACTGAACCAAATCTTGTGTCATTTATATATTGTGGCCACTAGATGGCAGTGATATATCTTAAGTCATTTATAAATCAGCCACAGCCAACCCAACGTGAAGAAGAAGAAGACAATGCTCTGGATCCCCACCCAGTTGAATACTTTAAAATGGTGGAAGACCTAAATGGTAATGTCCATGCTGAAATGGGTTATATCCATCTAGTCCTTTTTTTTTATCTCTATGGGCCTTACCCTTTGGTAGATAAAGGCCTCCATCTTGGTGCTGAGAGGAAGCAGTCGCAGTTCTGCTCTCAGTAACTCATGGCAACTGGCGTCCGCGTTGCTCCAGTCATCTGTAGAGAGAAACAGAGAGAGTTATGTTATTGAACAACATGTCACATCAGTCATCTATAGAGAGAAACAGAGAGACATGTTATTAAAACGTCTTAGGGAAAGCCCCCTTTTTTCAATGTTTGCCTAAAATTACATACCCAAATCTAACTGCCTGTAGCTCAGGCCCTGAAGCAAAGATATGCATGTTCTTGGTACCATTTGAAAGGAAACACTTTGAAGTTTGTGGAAATGTGAATTGAATGTAGTAGAATATAACACAATAGATCTGGTAGAAGAAAATACAAAGAAAAAAACAACCACCATCTTTGAAATGCAACAGACCAGCCATCACTCTGGATGTAATTCCAATGGTGTCCACAAGATGGCAGCAGTGTATGTGCAAAGTGTCAGATGGATAACTTGACGTATGACTGACCTACAAGACTTTTAGTGTGAAGTCCCCAGGTACATTTGGGCAAATCGTGAAGGAGACGTTCACATTCATATTACATTTTTCTGCAAGAATATCGTCAAATCTGTATACTTGGACTTTGATTGAGCTTTTCCAGTATTAGTAGCCATATTATAAGTTCAACATTTGCAAAACAACAAGTTTTCATAACTTCATAACTCTGAATATCCTTACAATTTTTGTTCAAAATGTGAAGGCATCCTGTCGTACTAGGTTAGTACCTACATTTTATGACATATACATGGTTTACATGGTCTCCTGTAAAGCCCAGCTCATTGGCTATCTAGCTAGCTTTGTTTGACCCCGAATGGTGCTTATTTGTCAAAATACAGTCCTTCAAGTAATGGCTGCCCACGTCATCGGTGTGCCGTGAAGGCATCGCTCTCTGACCAAATATGGTGTCCTATAGGATATACTACACCGCTAACGAAATAGTGAAGTCTTGTTACCTTCTAGGATCTCTGAGGAATTCTACAAGTATGTGGAACTCTATTGGAGGGATGCGACACCATTCTTCCACAAAATAAATTCCATAATTTGGTGTTTGTTGATGGTGAAGGAAAACGCTGTCTCAGGCACCATTTCAGATTCTCCCATATGTATTCAATGGGGTTCTGGTGAGCGAGACGGCCATGGCATATTGGGTTGAGATCTGGTGAGCGAGACGGCCATGGCATATTGGGTTGAGATCTGGTGAGCGAGACGGCCATGGCATATTGGGTTGAGATCTGGTGAGCGAGACGGCCATGGCATATTGGGTTGAGATCTGGTGAGCGAGACGGCCATGGCATATTGGGTTGAGATCTGGTGAGCGAGACGGCCATGGCATATTGGGTTGAGATCTGGTGAGCGAGACGGCCATGGCATATTGGGTTGAGATCTGGTGAGCGAGACGGCCATGGCATATTGGGTTGAGATCTGGTGAGCGAGACGGCCATGGCATATTGGGTTGAGATCTGGTGAGCGAGACGGCCATGGCATATTGGGTTGAGATCTGGTGAGCGAGACGGCCATGGCATATTGGGTTGAGATCTGGTGAGCGAGACGGCCATGGCATATTGGGTTGAGATCTGGTGAGCGAGACGGCCATGGCATATTGGGTTGAGATCTGGTGAGCGAGACGGCCATGGCATATTGGGTTGAGATCTGTTGAGCGAGACGGCCATGGCATATTGGGTTGAGATCTGGTGAGCGAGACAGCCATGGCATATTGGGTTGAGATCTGGTGAGCGAGACGGCCATGGCATATTGTGTTGAGATCTGGTGAGCGAGACGGCCATGGCATATTGTGTTGAGATCTGGTGAGCGAGACGGCCATGGCATATTGGGTTGAGATCTGGTGAGCGAGACGGCCATGGCATATTGGGTTGACATCTGGTGAGCGAGACGGCCATGGCATATTGGGTTGAGATCTGGTGAGCGAGACGGCCATGGCATATTGGGTTGAGATCTGGTGAGCGAGACAGCCATGGCATATTGGGTTGAGATCTGGTGAGCGAGACAGCCATGGCATATTGGGTTGAGATCTGGTGAGCGAGACAGCCATGGCATATTGGGTTGAGATCTGGTGAGCGAGACGGACATGGCATATTGGGTTGAGATCTGGTGAGCGAGACGGACATGGCATATTGGGTTGAGATCTGGTGAGCGAGACGGCCATGGCATATTGGGTTGAGATCTGGTGAGCGAGACGGCCATGGCATATTGGGTTGAGATCTGGTGAGCGAGACGGCCATGGCATATTGGGTTGAGATCTGGTGAGCGAGACGGCCATGGCATATTGGGTTGAGATCTGGTGAGCGAGACGGCCATGGTATATTGTGTTGAGATCTGGTGAGCGAGACGGCCATGGCATATTGTGTTGAGATCTGGTGAGCGAGATGGCCATGGCATATTGTGTTGAGATCTGGTGAGCGAGACGGCCATGGTATATGGTTTACATCGTTTTCATGCTCATCAAACCATTCTGTGACTACTCGTGCCCTGCGGATGGGGGCATTCTCATCCTATTGGGGCATGGCCATGCTAACCAAAATAATGGACAAAATAACGGCCTACCCAACATTTTTTAAACATGACCCCTAACCATGATGTTAAATTATTAATTAACTCAGGAACCACACCTGTGTGGAAGCACCTGCTTACAATATACCTTTTAAAAAACATATTTACTCCAGGGCTATCTAGCTAGTTATTAGCTAAAGGTAAGACGTTGTCAGCTATATGATATGGTCATACCAAGCCCAAAAGCCGGCAGATGGCGATTCTGAGTAATTTCATCTTACCATCCCAAGGGAATCTATGCAGTCGGCTAGCTATACACTCACATGCCCCGTGGACTGGTTCGTACATCCGTCAATTTCCACCTTAACTCGATTTAATGGCGAGAAGGCGGGAAACATTTTTGAAAATATGCTTCCGTTCTTTATGATTCACAATTTCCCACCAACATGCTAGAGCAGCTAATGCTAGTCCCAGATGTTGCACATTGCGTTCATCCAATCACGTTGCTGCAGTTTTTTCGTCTCTGTTCTGATAGTTTCACAGTAAATTATTGCTGCAACCTGATTGGCTGAATGTGATTTGCAACATCCGGTACTAGTAATATCTGCTCTAGCATGGTGGTGGAAAATGGTGTTTCATAATTTTCATAATGAAACTATGCATATTTTCCCCGTTTTTATCTACCTTCCCATCATTAAATCAAGTTAAGGAGGAAAATCGAGGTCTTTGTTAAATGCTTTACACCCTCCTGGCCTATCAAAGCTCTAAATATTCCCCCGGTTGTCACTTCTCCCTAGAGTTATCATAATCCTTATCATAACATAATGCTCCGTTTCCAATTTGCTAGTTTATTCTGGCCTCAGAGTGTGATTGGCTGGCAGCCTATACTGTACCGTAACCGTAGGACACACTGGCTGGCTGATGACAGAGTGTGTTCCAAATGGATCACTGTTCCCTACGGAGTGCTATTGGCTCTGGTCAAAAGTAAAACACTATGTAGGGAACGGGGGTGCCATTTAGGAGATTGTTTTGTTAACACAAACCGGGTCCTTTCCCACAGAAAGCTGACATTCTAACATTCCCAGAACAGAACAGATCGCTGGATCAAAATGCCTTTTTTTTACCTTTTTAAAACAAGCAGGAAGAATGATTAATGCTGTTAAACAATGCTGGGAAACCAGGCTGGGAAACCAGGCTGTTAAACCAGGCTGTTAAACAAGGCTGGGAAACCAGGCTGTTAAACCAGGCTGGGAAACAAAGCTGTAAAATAAGTATGGGAAACAAAGCTGTAAAATAAGTCTGGGACACAAGGCTGGATAACAAGGCTGGGAAACAAGGCTGGGAATGAAGGCAACTAGCCTGGGAAACAAGGCCGGGAAATAAGGAAACAAGGATGGGAAAATAAAAAACAAGGCTGGAAAATAAGGAAATAAGGCTGGGGAACAAGGAAACAATGCTGGGGAATAAGGATGTGAAACAAGGCTGGGAAATAAGACTGGGAAACAAGGCTGGGAAAAAAGACTGGGAAACAAGGCTGGGAAATAAGACTGGGAAACAAGGCTGGGAAAAAAGGAAACAAATCCACTGCGGCCTTGACAATGTGGGGCGTTGAGGGAGAGAAAATTTTCCTGGCACCACTCACACCTTTTCCCTGTAGGCTGTCTCGTCGTTGTTGGTAAACTCTGACGGGCCGACCCCCACTGTTGCGTCGTCAGCAAACTTGACGATAGAGTTAGAGACGTGCGTAGCCATTCAGTCATGGGTGAACAGGGCACACAGGAGGGAGCTGAGCACGCACCCCTGTGGGGCCCCCGTGTTAAGTATCAGCGGAGCACAGGTGTTGTCGCCTACCTTCAACCCCTCGGATCTGCCCGTCAGGAAGTCAAGGACCCAGATGCACAGGGATGGGTTCAGACTGGAGGGGTCATACGACTCTATATTGATGATTTTGAAAAAAGTCACAAAAAAAGGCATGTGCTCTGATCCTTGCACAAGAGACACAACTGCATTGTTGCTCCGCTTGTGTGGCAAGTTAGGAGAAATCCAGTCAATGGAAGGTGGATTTAAAATGACAGAATTAATAGTGAAATGAGAAAGAAAGGTTTGACAAAAATCCAACAGGTAGGATGCTCTTTAGGATATCTACTAAATGGAGTTGTTGTCATGTGTAGCTAACTGTTAAGACGGAGAGAAGTGCAGTAACGTCTAGCCTTAATTACCCTAGTTAGCTAGCTTCTCTCAGTTTGATGCAGTCAAGACAGGTATTATGTAATCCGATGGGATGATAAATAACTAGGAAGAAGTTAGTCTAGCGCGAGTTAACAGCCCTAGGTGGGATAGGGCAGTGTGCAGTGTAATGGCGATTGTCAATCTGTTGGGGCGGTATGCAAATTATAGTGGATCTAGGGTGTCAGGTAACCGGGAGATAGTTATTTAGTTAAGTTACCTTCGCTTTCTTGGGTACAGGAATAATGGTGGACATCTTGAAGCAAGTGGGGACAGACTGGGATAGGGAGACATTGAATATGTCTGTAAACACTTGAGCCAGCTGGTATGTATATGCTCAGTGGACGCGGCTTGGGAGGCCGTCTGGGGTGGCAGATTTACGAGGGATAACTCGCTTGCATGTCTTACTCACAACAGTCACGGAGATCGAGAGCACACAGTACTCATGAGCGGCGGGTGCCCACGTCGACGGCTTGGTGTTGTTTTCCTCAAAGCGGGCAAAGAAGGTTTTTAAATTGTCCAAGAGGGATGCGTCGGATTCTGTGAATTAGCTGGCTTTCCCTTTAAAATGTGTGATTGTCTGGAGGCTGTGGTTAAATGTGGTAGTTTGCGCTTTCAGTTTTGAGCGTTTTTTTGGATCCAGAGTTCTAATTGGCAAAGAAAGAACAACATCCCAGTTCATCAATGTGTACATCTATACTATTCCCAGAGGTGACCTGGAACATTTTCCAGTCTTGAAGCATAGATTCTGATTGGTCAGATCAGCGCTGAACAGTCCTTCCAACAGGTGTTTCCAGTTCAAGTTTCTGCCTATAGGCAGGGAGTGTGTGATCTAATTTGCCGAAGGGGAGGCAGGGGAGGGCCTTGTAGTTGTCCCGGTAGAGAGAGAGTAACAATGAGGGGGGGAGAGAGGGAGAGAGGGAGGGAGAGAGAGAGGGAGAGAGAGAGGGAGAGAGAGAGGGAGAGAGGGAGAGAGAGAGGGAGAGAGAGAGGGAGGGAGGGAGGGAGAGAGGGAGGGAGGGAGGGAGAGAGGGAGGGAGGGAGGGAGGGAGAGAGGGAGAGAGAGAGAGGGAGGGAGAGAGAGAGGGAGAGAGAGAGTAACAATGGTCAAGCGTGTTCTATGTTCTATGTAGCACAGGAGATGTGTTGATAGAATTACAGGAGCGTTTTCCTCAGATTCCCTTAATTAAAGTCGCCAGCTGCAATAAATGTGATCTCAGGATATGCGGTTTCCAGTTTTCACAAAGTCCAGTTTAGTTCATTTAGAGCCGTCGGGGTATCGGCTTGGGGGGAAACACACAGCCATGACAATAGCCATACCTTAGACATTGTCACTGTGTAACCCACGACTGTCGCTGTGTAACCCATGACTATCACTGTGTAACCCACGACTGTCTCTGTGTAACCCACGACTGTCGCTGTGTAACCCACGACTGTCGCTGTGTAACCCACGACTGTCACTGTGTAACCCACGACTGTCGCTGTGTAACCCACGACTGTCGCTGTGTAACCCACGACTGTCCCTGTGTAACCCACGACTGTCCCTGTGTAACCCAAGACTGTCGCTGTGTAACCCACGACTGTCCCTGTGTAACCCACGACTGTCCCTGTGTAACCCACGACTGTCGCTGTGTAACCCACGACTGTCGCTGTGTAACCCACGACTGTCGCTGTGTAACCCACGACTGTCGCTGTGTAACCCAAGACTGTCGCTGTGTAACCCACGACTGTCCCTGTGTAACCCACGACTGTCGCTGTGTAACCCACGACTGTCTCTGTGTAACCCACGACTGTCACTGTGTAACCCACGACTGTCTCTGTGTAACCCACGACTGTCGCTGTGTAACCCACGACTGTCGCTGTGTAACCCACGACTGTCGCTGTGTAACCCACGACTGTCCCTGTGTAACCCACGACTGTCGCTGTGTAACCCACGACTGTCGCTGTGTAACCCACGACTGTCACTGTGTAACCCACGACTGTCTCTGTGTAACCCACGACTGTCGCTGTGTAACCCACGACTGTCGCTGTGTAACCCACGACTGTCGCTGTGTAACCCACGACTGTCACTGTGTAACCCACGACTGTCCCTGTGTAACCCACGACTGTCCCTGTGTAACCCAAGACTGTCGCTGTGTAACCCACGACTGTCGCTGTGTAACCCACGACTGTCACTGTGTAACCCACGACTGTCACTGTGTAACCCACGACTGTCACTGTGTAACCCACGACTGTCCCTGTGTAACCCACGACTGTCCCTGTGTAACCCACGACTGTCGCTGTGTAACCCACGACTGTCCCTGTGTAACCCACGACTGTCCCTGTGTAACCCACGACTGTCCCTGTGTAACCCACGACTGTCGCTGTGTAACCCACGACTGTCGCTGTGTAACCCACGACTGTCGCTGTGTAACCCACGACTGTCCCTGTGTAACCCAAGACTGTCGCTGTGTAACCCACGACTGTCCCTGTGTAACCCACGACTGTCGCTGTGTAACCCACGACTGTCGCTGTGTAACCCACGACTGTCGCTGTGTAACCCACGACTGTCGCTGTGTAACCCAAGACTGTCGCTGTGTAACCCACGACTGTCGCTGTGTAACCCACGACTGTCGCTGTGTAACCCACGACTGTCACTGTGTAACCCACGACTGTCTCTGTGTAACCCACGACTGTCGCTGTGTAACCCACGACTGTCGCTGTGTAACCCACGACTGTCGCTGTGTAACCCACGACTGTCGCTGTGTAACCCACGACTGTCCCTGTGTAACCCACGACTGTCCCTGTGTAACCCAAGACTGTCGCTGTGTAACCCACGACTGTCCCTGTGTAACCCACGACTGTCACTGTGTAACCCACGACTGTCGCTGTGTAACCCACGACTGTCGCTGTGTAACCCACGACTGTCGCTGTGTAACCCACGACTGTCGCTGTGTAACCCAAGACTGTCGCTGTCTAACCCACGACTGTCCCTGTGTAACCCACGACTGTCGCTGTGTAACCCACGACTGTCTCTGTGTAACCCACGACTGTCTCTGTGTAACCCACGACTGTCACTGTGTAACCCACGACTGTCTCTGTGTAACCCACGACTGTCGCTGTGTAACCCACGACTGTCGCTGTGTAACCCACGACTGTCGCTGTGTAACCCACGACTGTCACTGTGTAACCCACGACTGTCCCTGTGTAACCCACGACTGTCCCTGTGTAACCCACGACTGTCGCTGTGTAACCCATGACTATCACTGTGTAACCCACGACTGTCCCTGTGTAACCCACGACTGTCGCTGTGTAACCCACGACTGTCGCTGTGTAACCCACGACTGTCACTGTGTAACCCACGACTGTCCCTGTGTAACCCACGACTGTCGCTGTGTAACCCACGACTGTCCCTGTGTAACCCACGACTGTCCCTGTGTAACCCACGACTGTCCCTGTGTAACCCACGACTGTCGCTGTGTAACCCACGACTGTCGCTGTGTAACCCACGACTGTCGCTGTGTAACCCACGACTGTCCCTGTGTAACCCAAGACTGTCGCTGTGTAACCCATGACTGTCACTGTGTAACCCACGACTGTCGCTGTGTAACCCAAGACTGTCGCTGTGTAACCCACGACTGTCCCTGTGTAACCCACGACTGTCGCTGTGTAACCCACGACTGTCGCTGTGTAACCCACGACTGTCACTGTGTAACCCACGACTGTCCCTGTGTAACCCACGACTGTCGCTGTGTAACCCACGACTGTCCCTGTGTAACCCACGACTGTCCCTGTGTAACCCACGACTGTCCCTGTGTAACCCACGACTGTCGCTGTGTAACCCACGACTGTCGCTGTGTAACCCACGACTGTCGCTGTATAACCCACGACTGTCCCTGTGTAACCCAAGACTGTCGCTGTGTAACCCACGACTGTCCCTGTGTAACCCATGACTGTCACTGTGTAACCCACGACTGTCGCTGTGTAACCCACGACTGTCGCTGTGTAACCCACGACTGTCGCTGTGTAACCCAAGACTGTCGCTGTGTAACCCACGACTGTCCCTGTGTAACCCACGACTGTCGCTGTGTAACCCACGACTGTCACTGTGTAACCCACGACTGTCACTGTGTAACCCACGACTGTCTCTGTGTAACCCACGACTGTCTCTGTGTAACCCACGACTGTCGCTGTGTAACCCACGACTGTCGCTGTGTAACCCACGACTGTCGCTGTGTAACCCACGACTGTCACTGTGTAACCCACGACTGTCACTGTGTAACCCACGACTGTCCCTGTGTAACCCACGACTGTCGCTGTGTAACCCACGACTGTCCCTGTGTAACCCACGACTGTCGCTGTGTAACCCACGACTGTCCCTGTGTAACCCACGACTGTCACTGTGTAACCCACGACTGTCGCTGTGTAACCCACGACTGTCGCTGTGTAACCCACGACTGTCGCTGTGTAACCCACGACTGTCCCTGTGTAACCCACGACTGTCCCTGTGTAACCCATGACTGTCACTGTGTAACCCACGACTGTCCCTGTGTAACCCACGACTGTCGCTGTGTAACCCACGACTGTCGCTGTGTAACCCACGACTGTCGCTGTGTAACCCACGACTGTCCCTGTGTAACCCACGACTGTCGCTGTGTAACCCACGACTGTCGCTGTGTAACCCACGACTGTCGCTGTGTAACCCACGACTGTCGCTGTGTAACCCACGACTGTCGCTGTGTAACCCATGACTGTCCCTGTGTAACCCATGACTGTCACTCATGGTCCCCTGCGTCATTTGCAATAGTATGCTAATGTCAGACGTAGTCATTGTTAAGATAACGACGGAACTACATGGGTGAAAACACGTGAATTGCATTCCCACCCTCAGACATAGCCTGGTCCCAGATCTGTTTGTACTGTCTTGCCCGACAAAAGCCCATACAAGTAGGCAAGATGGCACAAACAGATCTAGGACCAGGCTACCTCAGACAGGCAGTAATACCTATTAACACCCTATTCCCTACTGCTTCTGACCAGCCCCCCGGTGTCTAGTGACCCTGGTGACCAGCCCCCCGGTGTCTAGTGACCCTGGTGACCAGCCCCCCGGTGTCTAGTGACCCTGGTGACCAGCCCCCCGGTGTCTAGTGACCCTGGTGACCAGCCCCCCGGTGTCTAGTGACCCTGGTGACCAGCCCCCCGGTGTCTAGTGACCATGGTGACCAGCCCCCCGGTGTCTAGTGACCCTGGTGACCAGCCCCCCGGTGTCTAGTGACCCTGGTGACCAGCCCCCCGGTGTCTAGTGACCCTGGTGACCAGGGCCCCGGTGTCTAGTGACCCTGGTGACCAGCCCCCCGGTGTCTAGTGACCCTGGTGACCAGCCCCCCGGTGTCTAGTGACTCTGGTGACCAGCCCCCCGGTGTCTAGTGACCCTGGTGACCAGGGCCCCGGTGTCTAGTGACCCTGGTGACCAGCCCCCCGGTGTCTAGTGACCCTGGTGACCAGCCCCCCGGTGTCTAGTGACCCTGGTGACCAGCCCCCCGGTGTCTAGTGACCCTGGTGACCAGCCCCCCGGTGTCTAGTGACCCTGGTGACCAGCCCCCCGGTGTCTAGTGACCCTGGTGACCAGGGCCCCGGTGTCTAGTGACCCTGGTGACCAGCCCCCCGGTGTCTAGTGACCCTGGTGACCAGCCCCCCGGTGTCTAGTGACCCTGGTGACCAGCCCCCCGGTGTCTAGTGACCCTGGTGACCAGCCCCCCGGTGTCTAGTGACCCTGTCTGCTGAAGGAGGACAGTAGGATGAAAAGGGTGCCATTTGGGATGCGGACCTAATGAGAGCAGACCTCTCTGATAGAGACATTCCAGACAGGAGGAGGAGGAAGAGGAGGAGGAGGAGGTGGAGCAGGCAGAGAAGGAGGTGCGGGAGGAGGAGGAGGAAGAGAGGGTGGAGGAGCAAGCAGAGAAGGAGGTGCGGGAGGAGGAGGAGGAAGAGGGGGAGGAGGAGGTGGATTAGCAGGCAGAGGAGGAGGAGCGGGAGGAGGAAGAGGGGGAGGAGGAGGAGGGGAGGAGGGGGGGGGGACGAGGTGGAGGAGCAGGCGGAGCAGGCGGAGGAGGAAGAGCGGGAGGAGGAAGAGGGGGAGGAGGAGGAGGGGAGGGGGATGAGGAGGGGGGGAAGAGAAGGAGGAGGTGGAGGAGCAGGCGGAGGAGGAAGAGGGGGAGGAGGAGGAGGGGGGGGAGGAAAAGGAGGAGGAGTAGATAGAGGAGGGAAACAATGTCTAAAATCTCTCACTAAGCTCTATAAACATGTCATTGGGTACTGTAGCCTAGGAGTAACTAGAATGAAAAAGTGCAGGTCATCTTGTCCTTTTGAAGAGAGAGACAAAATAACTCTAACACATGTCTTGCATTTAGGGATCATGTCTGTATTTGTGAATGTGTGGTTTGACATGAGTTGAGTGGGAGCTAGGATCAGATAGTTAAATTGAGTTTAGAGGGAGTTAAAGTCAGTTAAGGCACAGTAATTGGTTTAAGTGTGACAAAAGTAGAATCCTGTCTGTCTGGGCCACACAGAGACAGTAGACAGCAGAACACTAAGACTACTGAAGGAGGGTAGGAGGGTAGTAGGGGACGATACGATGAGACTACTGAAGGAGGATAGTAGGGGACGATGAGACTACTGAAGGAGGGTAGTAGGAGGGTGCCCCTACTCGGATGGTATCGCGCCGTCCCAACCTTCGCTCTCTCTCCCCCGCTACTCTCTCCTCTTCCATCCTATCATCTCTTCCCTCTGCTCAAACCTTCTCCAACCTATCTCCTGATTCTGCCTCCTCAACCCTCCTCTCCTCCCTTTCTGCATCCTTTGACTCTCTATGTCCCCTATCCTCCAGGCCGGCTCGGTCCTCCCCTCCTGCTCCGTGGCTCGACGACTCATTGCGAGCTCACAGAACAGGGCTCCGGGCAGCCGAGCGGAAATGGAGGAGAACTCGCCTCCCTGCGGACCTGGCATCCTTTCACTCCCTCCTCTCTACATTTTCCTCTTCTGTCTCTGCTGCTAAAGCCACTTTCTACCACTCTAAATTCCAAGCATCTGCCTCTAACCCTAGGAAGCTCTTTGCCACCTTCTCCTCCCTCCTGAATCCTCCTCCCCCTCCCCCCCCCCCTCCTCCCTCTCTGCGGATGACTTCGTCAACCATTTTGAAAAGAAGGTTGACGACATCCGATCCTCGTTTGCTAAGTCAAACGACACCGCTGGTTCTGCTCACACTGCCCTACCCTGTGCTTTGACTTCTTTCTCCCCTCTCTCCCCAGATGAAATCTCGCGTCTTGTGACGGCCGGCCGCCCAACAACCTGCCCGCTTGACCCTATCCCCTCCTCTCTTCTCCAGACCATTTCCGGAGACCTTCTCCCTTACCTCACCTCGCTCATCAACTCATCCTTGACCGCTGGCTACGTCCCTTCTGTCTTCAAGAGAGCGAGAGTTGCACCCCTTCTGAAAAAACCTACACTCGATCCCTCCGATGTCAACAACTACAGACCAGTATCCCTTCTTTCTTTTCTCTCCAAAACTCTTGAACGTGCCGTCCTTGGCCAGCTCTCCTGCTATCTCTCTCAGAATGACCTTCTTGATCCAAATCAGTCAGGTTTCAAGACTAGTCATTCAACTGAGACTGCTCTTCTCTGTGTCACGGAGGCGCTCCGCACTGCTAAAGCTAACTCTCTCTCCTCTGCTCTCATCCTTCTAGACCTATCGGCTGCCTTTGATACTGTGAACCATCAGATCCTCCTCTCCACCCTCTCCGAGTTGGGCATCTCCGGCGCGGCCCACGCTTGGATTGCGTCCTACCTGACAGGTCGCTCCTACCAGGTGGCGTGGCGAGAATCTGTCTCCTCACGACGTGCTCTCACCACTGGTGTCCCCCAGGGCTCTGTTCTAGGCCCTCTCCTATTCTCGCTATACACCAAGTCACTTGGCTCTGTCATAACCTCACATGGTCTCTCCTATCATTGCTATGCAGACGACACACAATTAATCTTCTCCTTTCCCCCTTCTGATAACCAGGTGGCGAATCGCATCTCTGCATGTCTGGCAGACATATCAGTGTGGATGACGGATCACCACCTCAAGCTGAACCTCGGCAAGACGGAGCTGCTCTTCCTCCCGGGGAAGGACTGCCCGTTCCATGATCTCGCCATCACGGTTGACAACTCCATTGTGTCCTCCTCCCAGAGCGCTAAGAACCTTGGCGTGATCCTGGACAACACCCTGTCGTTCTCAACTAACATCAAGGTGGTGGCCCGTTCCTGTAGGTTCATGCTCTACAACATTCGCAGAGTACGACCCTGCCTCACACAGGAAGCGGCGCAGGTCCTAATCCAGGCACTTGTCATCTCCCGTCTGGATTACTGCAACTCGCTGTTGGCTGGGCTCCCTGCCTGTGCCATTAAACCCCTACAACTCATCCAGAACGCCGCAGCCCGTCTGGTGTTCAACCTTCCCAAGTTCTCTCACGTCACCCCGCTCCTCCGCTCTCTCCACTGGCTTCCAGTTGAAGCTCGCATCCGCTACAAGACCATGGTGCTTGCCTACGGAGCTGTGAGGGGAACGGCACCTCCGTACCTTCAGGCTCTGATCAGGCCCTACACCCAAACAAGGGCACTGCGTTCATCCACCTCTGGCCTGCTCGCCTCCCTACCTCTGAGGAAGTACAGTTCCCGCTCAGCCCAGTCAAAACTGTTCGCTGCTCTGGCACCCCAATGGTGGAACAAACTCAGGTCAGCGGAGTCAATCACCACCTTCCGGAGACACCTGAAACCCCACCTCTTTAAGGAATACCTAGGATAGGATAAAGTAATCCTTCTAACCCCCTCCCCCCCCTTAAAAGATTTAGATGCACTATTGTAAAGTGGCTGTTCCACTGGATATCATAAGGTGAATGCACGAATTTGTAAGTCGCTCTGGATAAGAGCGTCTGCTAAATGACTTAAATGTAAATGTAAATGTGAAGGAGGATAGTAGGAGGGTAGTAGGGGACGATGAGACTACTGAAGGAGGATAGTAAGGGACGATGAGACTACTGAAGGAGGATAGTAGGAGGATAGTAGGGGACGATGAGACTACTGAAGGAGGATAGTAGGAGGGTAGTAGGGGACGATGAGACTACTGAAGGAGGATAGTAGGAGGATAGTAGGGGATGATGAGACTACTGAAGGAGGATAGTAGGGGACGATGAGACTACTGAAGGACGATAGTAGGAGGGTAGTAGGGGACGATGAGACTACTGAAGGAGGATAGTAGGGGACGATGAGACTACTGAAGGAGGATAGTAAGGGACGATGAGACTACTGAAGGAGGATAGTAAGGGACGATGAGACTACTGAAGGAGGATAGTAGGAGGATAGTAGGGGACGATGAGACTACTGAAGGAGGATAGTAGGGGACGATGAGACTACTGAAGGATGATAGTAGGAGGGTAGTAGGGGACGATGAGACTTCTGAAGGAAGATAGTAGAGGGGTAGTAGGGGACAATGAGACTACTGAAGGAGCATAGTAGGAGGGTAGTAGGGGACAATGAGACTACTGAAGGAGGATAGTAGGAGGATAGTAGGGGACGATGAGACTACTGAAGGAGCATAGTAGGAGGGTAGTAGGGGACGATGAGACTACTGAAGGAGGATAGTAGGGGACGATGAGACTACTGAAGGAGGATAGTAGGGGACGATGAGACTACTGAAGGAGGATAGTAGGAGGGTAGTAGGGGACGATATGATGAGACTACTGAAGGAGGATAGTAGGGGATGATGAGACTACTGAAGGAGGGTAGTAGGAGGATAGTAGGGGACGATGAGACTACTGAAGGAGGATAGTAGGAGGGTAGTAGGGGACGATGAGACTACTGAAGGAGGGTAGTAGGAGGATAGTAGGGGACGATGAGACTACTGAAGGAGGATAGTAGGGGACGATGAGACTACTGAAGGAGGATAGTAGGAGAGTAGGGGACGATGAGACTACTGAAGGAGGATAGTAGGGGACGATGAGACTACTGAAGGAGGATAGTAGGAGGATAGTAAGGGACGATGAGACTACTGAAGGAGGATAGTAGGAGGATAGTAGGGGACGATGAGACTACTGAAGGAGGATGGTAGGGGACGATGAGACTACTGAAGGAGGATAGTAGGAGGGTAGTAGGGACGATGAGACTACTGAAGGAGGATAGTAGAAGGATAGTAGGGGACGATGAGACTACTGAAGGAGGATAGTAGGGGACGATGAAACTACTGAAGGAGGATAGTAGGAGGGTAGTAGGGACGATGAGACTACTGAAGGAGGATAGTAGGAGGATAGTAGGGAACGATGAGACTACTGAAGGAGGATAGTAGGGGACGATGAGACTACTGAAGGAGGGTAGTAGGAGGATAGTAGGGAACGATGAGACTACTAAAGGAGGATAGTAGGAGGGTAGTAGGGGACGATGAGAATACTGAAGGAGGATAGTATGGGACGATGAGACTACTGAAGGAGGGTAGTAGGAGGGTAGTAGGGGACGATGAGACTACTGAAGGAGGATAGTAGGGGACGATGAGACTACTGAAGGAGGGTAGTAGGAGGGTAGTAGGGACGATGAGACTACTGAAGGAGGATAGTAGGAGGGTAGTAGGGAACGATGAGACTACTGAAGGAGGATAGTAGGAGGGTAGTAGGGGACGATGAGAGTACTGAAGGAGGATAGTAAGGGACGATGAGACTACTGAAGGAGGATAGTAGGAGGGTAGTAGGGAACGATGAGACTACTGAAGGAGGATAGTAGGGGACGATGAGACTACTGAAGGAGGATAGTAAGGGGGTAGTAGGGGACGATGAGACTACTGAAGGAGGATAGTAGGGGACGATGAGACTACTGAAGGAGGATAGTAGGAGGGTAGTAGGGGACGATGAGACTACTGAAGGAGGATAGTAGGAGGGTAGTAGGGGACGATGAGACTACTGAAGGAGGATAGTAGAAGGATAGTAGGGGACGATGAGACTACTGAAGGAGGATAGTAGGAGGGTAGTAGGAGGACACCCTTCCACCCCTACTGCATTTGTGTCCTTTTGCCTTGATGTATGCAGCCATTATACAGAGGAACTATAGCATGGCGGGGTAGTGATACACACTTCATCCTCTGGGTTAACTGAAGAAGAAGTAGCAGCAGCTCCTGGGAAGGGTACAGTGGAGCAGCCCTGCCTCAGCCCTGACCCTGCCTCAGCCCTGACCCTGCCTCAGCCCTGACCCTGCCTCAGCCCTGACCCTGCCTCAGCCCTGACCATGCATCAGCCCTGACCCTGCCTCAGCCCTGACCCTGCCTCAGCCCTGACCCTGCCTCAGCCCTGACCATGCCTCAGCCCTGACCCTGCCTCAGCCCTGACCCTGCCTCAGCCCTGACCCTGCCTTAGCCCTGACCCTGCCTCAGCCCTGACCCTGCCTCAGCCCTGACCATGCCTCAGCCCTGACCCTGCCTCAGCCCTGACCATGCCTCAGCCCTGACCCTGCCTCAGCCCTGACCCTGCCTCAGCCCTGACCCTGCCTCAGCCCTGACTGTGCCACAATTATGTCCCTGCCTCAGCCCTGACCCTGCCTCAGCAATGACCCTGCCACAATCCTGTCCCTGCCTCAGCACTGACCCTGCCTCAGCCCTGACCTATTCTCAGCCCTGACCCATTCTCAGCCCTGACCATGCCTCAGCCCTGACCCTGCCTCAGCCCTGACCCTGCCTCAGGGACATGTTTTCCACCAGCCAGTGGGGAAACCACGAGGGCCATGTTTTCCACCAGCCAGTGGGGAAACCACGAGGGCCATGTTTTCCACCAGCCAGTGGCGAAACCACGAGTGCAATGTTTTCCACCAGCCGGTGGGGAAACCACGAGGGCCATGTTTTCCACCAGCCAGTGGGGAAACCACGAGGGCCATGTTTTCCACCAGCCGGTGGGATAACCACGAGGGCCATGTTTTCCACCAGCCAGTGGGGAAACCACGAGGGCCATGTTTTCCACCAGCCGGTGGGATAACCACGAGGGCCATGTTTTCCACCAGCCAGCGGGGAAACCACGAGGGCCATGTTTTCCACTAGCCAGCGGGGAAACCACGAGGGCCATGTTTTCCACCAGCCAGTGGGGAAACCACGAGGGCCATGTTTTTCACCAGCCAGCGGGGAAACCACGAGGGCCATGTTTTCCACCAGCCAGCGGGGAAACCACGAGGGCCATGTTTTCCACCAGCCAGCGGGGAAACCACGAGGGCCATGTTTTCCACTAGCCAGCGGGGAAACCACGAGGGCCATGTTTTCCACCAGCCAGCGGGGAAACCACGAGGGCCATGTTTTCCACCAGCCGGCGGGGAAACCACGAGGGCCATGTTTTCCACCAGCCAGCGGGGAAACCACGAGGGCCATGTTTTTCACCAGCCAGCGGGGAAACCACGAGGGCCATGTTTTCCACCAGCCAGCGGGGAAACCACGAGGGCCATGTTTTCCACCAGCCAGCGGGGAAACCACGAGGGCCATGTTTTCCACCAGCCAGCGGGGAAACCACGAGGGCCATGTTTTCCACCAGCCGGCGGGGAAACCACGAGGGACATGTTTTCCACCAGCCGGTGGGGAAACCACGAGGGCCATGTTTTCCACCAGCCGGCGGGGAAACCACGAGGGCCATGTTTTCCACCAGCCGGCGGGGAAACCACGAGGGCCATGTTTTCCACCAGCCGGTGGGGAAACCACGAGGGCCATGTTTTCCACCAGCCGGTGGGATAACCACTAGTAATGGAGAGATGAACATCATCCTCAAGAAGGAGAAGAATGCTCTGTCAAGACACACAGGGGTGAGGGAGTTTTTACTGTGTTCCTTTCCACTAGCGGTTCTGGGGGGGGGGGGGGGGCAGGGCCCCTGTGACAACAATTTTACACCCCCTTGTGGCCCTCCTAAATGTGGAGTATGAAATCATTTTTACATAACTAATTTTTGCTATCGCTCTTTTTTTACATCCGTTATTAGACAGTGGCAATGATGATGATTATGAACATGGTCTTTTGCCTGCTAATGCCTGCAATGAAAACGATATGACAACAATACCATCTAATGTAACTGGCCGTACAACTGGCCCCTCTGACAGTACAACTGGCCCCTCTAACAGTACAACTGGCCCCTCTGACAGTACAACTGGCCCCTCTGACAGTACAACTGGCCCCTCTAACAGTACAACTGGCCCCTCTAACAGTACAACTGGCCCCTCTAACAGTACAACTGGCCCCTCTAACAGTACAACTGGCCCCTCTAACAGTACAACTGGGCCCCTCTAACAGTACAACTGGCCCCTCTAACAGTACAACTGGCCCCTCTAACAGTACAACTGGCCCCTCTAACAGTACAACAGGCCCCTCTGACAGTACAACTGGCCCCTCTAACAGTGTAACTGGCCCCTCTAACAGTACAACAGGCCCCTCTAACAGTACAACTGGCCCCTCTAACAGTACAACAGGCCCCTCTAACAGTACAACTGGCCCCTCTAACAGTACAACTGGCCCCTCTGACAGTACAACTGGCCCCTCTAACAGTACAACTGACCCCTCTAACAGTACAACTGACCCCTCTAACAGTACAACTGGCCCCTCTAACAGTACAACTGGGCCCCTCTGACAGTACAACTGGCCCCTCTGACAGTACAACTGGCCCCTCTAACAGTACAACAGGCCCCTCTAACAGTACAACTGGCCCCTCTGACAGTACAACTGGCCCCTCTAACAGTACAACTGGCCCCTCTAACAGGACAACTGGCCCCTCTAACAGGACAACTGGCCCCTCTAACAGTACAACTGGGCCCCTCTAGCAGTACAACTGGCCCCTCTAACAGTACAACCGGCCCCTCTGACAGTACAACTGGGCCCCTCTAACAGTACAACTGGCCCCTCTAACAGTACAACTGGCCCCTCTAACAGTACAACAGGCCCCTCTAACAGTACAACTGGCCCCTCTAACAGTACAACTGGCCCCTCTGACAGTACAACTGGCCCCTCTAACAGTACAACTGGCCCCTCTAACAGTACAACTGGCCCCTCTAACAGTACAACAGGCCCCTCTAACAGTACAACTGGCCCCTCTAACAGTACAACTGGCCCCTCTAACAGTACAACTGGCCCCTCTAACAGTACAACTGGCCCCTCTGACAGTACAACTGGCCCCTCTAACAGTACAACTGGCCCCTCTAACAGTACAACTGGCCCCTCTAACAGTACAACTGGCCCCTCTAACAGTACAACTGGCCCCTCTAACAGTACAACTGGCCCCTCTAACAGTACAACTGGCCCCTCTAACAGTACAACTGGCCCCTCTAACAGTACAACTGGCCCCTCTAACAGTACAACTGGGCCCCTCTAACAGTACAACTGGCCCCTCTAACAGTACAACAGGCCCCTCTGGCAGTACAACTGGCCCCTCTAACAGTACAACTGGCCCCTCTAACAGTACAACTGGCCCCTCTAACAGTACAACTGGCCCCTCTAACAGTACAACTGGCCCCTCTAACAGTACAACTGGGCCCTCTAACAGTACAACTGGCCCCTCTAACAGTACAACTGGCCCCTCTAACAGTACAACTGGCCCCTCTAACAGTACAACTGGCCCCTCTAACAGTACAACAGGCCCCTCTGGCAGTACAACTGGCCCCTCTAACAGTACAACTGGCCCCTCTAACAGTACAGCCGGCCCCTCTGACAGTACAACCGGCCCCTCTAACAGTACAACCGGCCCCTCTAACAGTACAACTGGGCCCCTCTGACAGTACAACTGGCCCCTCTAACAGTACAACTGGCCCCTCTAACAGTACAACTGGCCCCTCTAACAGTACAACTGGCCCCTCTAACAGTACAACTGGCCCCTCTAACAGTACAACAGGCCCCTCTAACAGTACAACTGGCCCCTCTAACAGAACAACTGGCCCCTCTAACAGTACAACTGGCCCCTCTAACAGTACAACTGGGCCCTCTAACAGTACAACTGGCCTCTCTAACAGTACAACTGGCCCCTCTAACAGTACAACTGGCCCCTCTAACAGTACAACTGGCCCCTCTAACAGTACAACAGACCCCTCTAACAGTACAACTGGCCCCTCTAACAGTACAACTGGCCCCTCTAACAGTACAACTGGCCCCTCTAACAGTACAACAGACCCCTCTAACAGTACAACTGGCCCCTCTAACAGTACAACTGGCCCCTCTAACAGTACAACTGGGCCCCTCTAACAGTACAACTGGCCCCTCTAACAGTACAACTGGGCCCCTCTAACAGTACAACTGGCCCCTCTAACAGTACAGCTGGCCCCTCTAACAGTACAACTGGGCCCTCTGACAGTACAACTGGCCCCTCTAACAGTACAACTGGCCCCTCTAACAGTACAACAGGCCCCTCTAACAGTACAACTGGCCCCTCTAACAGTACAACAGGCCCCTCTAACAGTACAACTGGCCCCTCTAACAGTACAACTGGCCCCTCTAACAGTACAACTGGCCCCTCTAACAGTACAACTGGCCCCTCTAACAGTACAACTGGCCCCTCTAACAGTACAACTGGCCCCTCTAACAGTACAACTGGCCCCTCTAACAGTACAACAGGCCCCTCTAACAGTACAACTGGCCCCTCTAACAGTACAACTGGCCCCTCTAACCGTACAACTGGCCCCTCTAACAGTACAACTGGCCCCTCTAACAGTACAACTGGCCCCTCTAACAGTACAACTGGCCCCTCTAACAGTACAACTGGCCCCTCTAACAGTACAACTGGCCCCCCCTCTAACAGTACAACTGGCCCCCCCTCTAACAGTACAACCGGCCCCCCCTCTAACAGTACAACTGGCCCCCCCTCTAACAGTACAACTGGCCCCCCCTCTAACAGTACAACTGGCCCCTCTAACAGTACAACTGGCCCCTCTAACAGTACAACTGGCCCCTCTAACAGTACAACTGGCCCCTCTAACAGTACAACAGGCCCCTCTAACAGTACAACTGGCCCCTCTAACAGTACAACTGGCCCCTCTAACCGTACAACTGGCCCCTCTAACAGTACAACTGGCCCCTCTAACAGTACAACTGGCCCCTCTAACAGTACAACTGGCCCCTCTGACAGTACAACTGGCCCCCCCTCTAACAGTACAACTGGCCCCCCCTCTAACAGTACAACTGGCCCCTCTGACAGTACAGCCGGCCCCTCTGACAGTACAACTGGCCCCTCTAACAGTACAGCCGGCCCCTCTAACAGTACAACCGGCCCCTCTAACAGTACAACTGGCCCCTCTAACAGTACAACTGGCCCCTCTGACAGTACAACTGGCCCCTCTAACAGTACAACTGGCCCCTCTAACAGTACAACTGGGCCCTCTAACAGTACAACTGGCCCCTCTAACAGTACAACTGGCCCCTCTAACAGTACAACTGGCCCCTCTAACAGTACAACTGGCCCCTCTAACAGTACAACAGGCCCCTCTAACAGTACAACTGGCCCCTCTAACAGTACAACTGGCCCCTCTAACAGTACAACTGGTCCCTCTAACAGTACAACTGGCCCCTCTGACAGTACAACTGGCCCCTCTAACAGTACAACTGGGGCCCTCTGACAGTACAACTGGGGCCCTCTGACAGTACAACTGGCCCCTCTAACAGTACAACTGGCCCCTCTGACAGTACAACTGGCCCCTCTAACAGTACAACTGGGGCCCTCTGACAGTACAACTGGGGCCCTCTGACAGTACAACTGGCCCCTCTAACAGTACAACTGGCCCCAGCTTGGCCCCCCCAGTTGAAATGGTCTAGAACCGCCACTGTCCCTTTCAAGGGGCAGACACACACACACACACACACACACACACACACACACACACACACACACACACACACACACACACACATACATATGTACGTAAGGAAAGTAACTGAGAAAGGGAACAGGAACCGGCAGCACACTGAAATAGTTGTGGATTGACAATGGAACCCTGTTTAAAGTATCCTCATTTATTAACGAAGCCATGCAGAGTTGTTTACAATTCAAATTTCGTCCTCCAGAAGAGTCCAGAACATATATTACAGAAAATAATATGGCTAAACTCCAATGTACTGATAGAGAATATACATGTTAAATAAAAAATAAAAAGATGTATAAGGAAGGTATCATGTTTATGAATGACGTTGTAAAAATGTGTCCAATTGTGAAAACGTTGTAAAAATGTGTCACACCAGTAAATGACCAAAGATGTGTGTAGATCAATGATCAATACAAAAGAATAAACAACTCATAGCTCTGCCAACAGCTGCTCAAAAACAGAAGATTTACTCACAAGAGAAAGGAATGAGTTAAATTGGTCTGTGGCCAATCAAAAACCATGCGTGGATTAAAATGACTAGTATAAATCAGAAAATGTATCAGCTTCACTTACTCTCGAAAGGTTGGGAGTCCCCTAGGGCGGCGCACACTTGGCCCAGTATTGTCTGGGTTAGGGTTTGGCCGCGGTAGACCGTCATTGTAAATAATAATTTGTTTTTATAACTGACTTGCCTAGTTAAATAAATGTAATAAAGACTCCGCCATGAAGAAACAGAATCAATAGATCAACTCTTTTCCTACGGTCTTTAGGTGTCTTTAGTCTTTAGGTGTCTTTGGTGTCTTTATGTGTCTGTAGGTGTCTGTAGGTGTCTGTAGGTGTCTGTAGGTGTCTGTAGGTGTCTGTAGGTGTCTGTAGGTGTCTTTAGGTGTCTGTAGGTGTCTTTAGGTGTCTTTAGGTGTCTTTGGTGTCTTTAGGTGTCTGTAGGTGTCTGTAGGTGTCTGTAGGTGTCTAGGTGTCTTTAGGTGTCTTTAGTCTGTAGGTGTCTGTAGGTGTCTGTAGGTGTCTGTAGGTGTCTGTAGGTGTCTGTAGGTGTCTTTAGGTGTCTTTAGGTGTCTGTAGCTGTCTGTAGGTGTCTGTAGGTGTCTGTAGGTGTCTGTAGGTGTCTTTAGGGGTCTTTAGGGGTCTTTAGGTGTCTGTAGGTGTCTTTAGGTGTCTGTAGGTGTCTTTAGGTGTCTGTAGGTGTCTGTAGGTGTCTGTGGGTGTCTGTAGTTGTCTGTAGGTGTCTAGGTGTCTGTAGGTGTCTTGAGGTGTCTTGAGGTGTCTGTAGGTGTCTGTAGGTGTCTGTAGGTGTCTTTAGGTGTTTGTAGGTGTCTGTAGGTGTCTGTAGGTGTCTGTAGGTGTCTGTAGGTGTCTGTAGGTGTCTTTAGGTGTCTGTAGCTGTCTGTAGGTGTCTGTAGGTGTCTGTAGGTGTCTGTAGGTGTCTGTAGGTGTCTGTAGGTGTCTTTAGGGGTCTTTAGGTGTCTGTAGGTGTCTGTAGGTGTCTTTAGGTGTCTTTAGGTGTCTGTAGGTGTCTGTAGGTGACTGTAGGTGTCTGTAGTTGTCTAGGTGTCTGTAGGTGTCTTGAGGTGTCTTGAGGTGTCTTGAGGTGTCTTGAGGTGTCTGTAGGTGTCTTTAGGTGTTTGTAGGTGTCTGTAGGTGTCTGTAGGTGTCTGTAGGTGTCTGTAGGTGTCTTTAGGTGTCTGTAGGTGTCTTTAGGTGTCTTTAGGTGTCTTTAGGTGTCTGTAGGTGTCTGTAGGTGTCTTTAGGTGTCTGTAGGTGTCTTTAGGTGTCTTTAGGTGTCTGTAGGTGTCTAGGTGTCTGTAGGTGTCTGTAGGTGTCTTGCTTTTGGAGTCCAAGGGTGGTTGTTGAGTCATCATGTCCGCGTTCAGATGAACCTACAAACAGTCCTGTTAGAAGGTCTGAAAAACCACGATCAATCCATGGGAAATGTGATTAAAACCACGATCAATCCATGGGAAATGTGATTAAAGCCACGATCAATCCATGGGAAATGTGATTATACTCTTAGGTTTTTATTTGTATAAAGGGTCCAAATAGAGAGGTTCATGACCCTCGTAAGACAGATGTACTGCAAAAAGAAACAGCACAATTTTAATATACTTGGAAAGACATCTGATGGGTGGAATTAAAGAGCGACTGCCTCTAAAAAAACAAACTACTCCCTTTGAGGCATCGATATGAGTCAGAAACATTTATTCTAGTGACAAAAATTGACTACAAACTGGAAATAGGATAATTTTGGTCATAAAGTCAGTCTTGTCTAAAACTGAGTTTGGCACCTCAGTGCGTCACAACGAGTAACTGAAAGTTGAGTTTGGATTACAAATCATGCCCCAATTTTGCCAAACTCCAAGTGAAAATCTCCCCGACGTAGACTTCACTTCTCTTCATTGAATGGGGCTCTGTTGTGTCATCGCCACCATAGTGAATGACAGTGGCCAAAAATCCGTTTGAGCATGGGCACGGCCATTGAGGACTTCCACCATTTCAATGTAGTCAACTGGGTGGGACATCCAACTTCATTGGCTGATCCCTCATGATGACCCTGTTCGAGTCATGGAGTCAAAATTGAATACTTCAAAATTGATATTTTCTAAATAGTGCTGTGACAGCACCCGTTTAAAGGATCACATCCATTTTACACTGAAATCCCAATAAGGATTGGCCATGTTATGCATGCTTCCAGCAGGAGGCACAGCCAACTGGTTTGAAAGGGCCGTATCATGCGGAAAAGGTGGCTGGTGTTTCTTGGTGGTGAGTATACCGGTAGCTGGACTATAGCCTGCTTGTTATATTTTAATCATCATTATCACTATCATCACTTGCACCGCTGATGACACATTAGATAGCTAGATACAGTAGCTACCCTGACTAGCTAGCTGGCTAACATTAGATAGCTAGCTACAGTAGCTACCCTGACTAGCTAGCTGGCTAACATTAGATAGCTAGCTACAGTAGCTACCCTGACTAGCTAGCTGGCTAACATTAGATAGCTAGCTACAGTAGCTACCCTGACTAGCTAGCTGGCTAACATTAGATAGCTAGCTACAGTAGCTACCCTGACTAGCTATCTGGCTAACATTAGATAGCTAGCTACAGTAGCTACCCTGACTAGCTAGCTGGCTAACATTAGATAGCTAGCTACAGTAGCTACCCTGACTAGCTATCTGGCTAACATTAGATAGCTAGCTACAGTAGCTACCCTGACTAGCTAGCTGGCTAACATTAGATAGCTAGCTACAGTAGCTACCCTGACTAGCTAGCTGGCTAACATTAGCCTACCTCAGTACAACTCAGATTTGGCTTGTATTCATTTTATGTTATTTTCTTTTCATTAACCTTTATGTAAATAGGCAAGTCCGTTAAGAACAAATTCTTCTTTATAATGACAACCTTGAAAACAAGATACCATTTAAAAAAGAAAGGCAAATAATTGATTGTGACGTCGCCAGACTTTAGATGCAATATAACTTTAACCACCGACCACAGTATTTTATCTAAGTAACATTCGCATTGCTAGCTATTTTTTTACTAACTTTGCTATTAACAGTAATTGCAGCATTGCCATCTGTCTAAAAATAAATTTACCAACATCATAATATGGCAAAGCTGGTTCCTACTAATGATTTGCCAACATCGTATTTGCCACTCTAAATTAGTGTAATCCAGACGAAACCGTCACATGTTCAACCCATGTCCAGGGCACAAATAAATATTTGATGCAGCTGTGGTACTAGCTAACTCACGTCTGACTACAACAGTAACTAGCAGCAACAAACTCAATAGGGTAACGGCATCACCGGCCTGACTCTAATCCAATCTGGAGCCAGTCAGTCTACATCCGTAAGGAATTAGCTTCCAAAACGAGATTACGTTATTTCTCGTGCTATGTTTATAACTGAGGGAGGATGACAGTCGTTGACCCTGTTTTTCTGTTAGACAAAGTGCACAGTTGTGTGCCAGACTGATCCCCCTGGTCATGAACGGACGCTGGGACCTAACAGAAGAAACAGAGTTAGGTATCATAACATGTTCAGTAATGTGATTGCAATGGTCCTCCAGAAATATAATTTCATTCACTGTTCACTTGCTATTTTCCTAAGCTTGTCAGGCAATACCTCAGAATAAAAGTGTTTTAGTCTCCCTTGACACGTCGTCATGAGGCCTCTGATAGTGACCTGAGTTACTATACTCATAACACAGACGTCTTCATCAACAACGACAGGGAATGTGTGTTATATGAAAAGTTGTATTAAATAATACTTGATAAACTAGTAGGTTAATTCCCCAGCCAAGCAGATGCAACAAGTAGAGACATTTTGGATGTGAAGTGAATTAGGAAAAAGCTTTGTCCTTTCTTGAGAACAAAATTCAATTGACCACATGGCTGTCACCCTGTCACGGGCCCTTCAATTGACCACTTGGCTGTCACCCTGTCACGGGCCCTTCAATTGACCACTTGGCTGTCACCCTGTCACGGACCCTTCAATTGACCACTTGGCTGTCACCCTGTCACGGGCCCTTCAATTGACCACTTGCCTGTCACCCTGTCACGGGCCCTTCAATTGACCACTTGGCTGTCACCCTGTCACGGGCCCTTCAATTGACCACTTAGCTGTCACCCTGTCACGGGCCCTTCAATTGACCACTTGGCTGTCACCCTGTCACGGGCCCTTCAATTGACCACTTGGCTGTCACCCTGTCACGGGCCCTTCAATTGACCACTTGGTTGTCACCCTGTCACGGGCCCTTCAATTGACCACTTGGCTGTCACCCTGTCACGGGCCCTTCAATTGACCACTTGGCTGTCACCCTGTCACGGGCCCTTCAATTGACCACTTGGCTGTCACCCTGTCACGGGCCCTTCAATTGACCACTTGGCTGTCACCCTGTCACGGGCCCTTCCAATCAACACCACCAGTTTGATGGGTAGGTTCAAACTCAAATTACATTTCATTTGTCACATGCTTTTTAAACAACAGGTGTAGAGTAACAATGACATGCTTAGTGACCGGTTCCTTTTCAACAATGCAGAGAGAGAGTAAACAACAGGTGTAGACTAACAGTGAAATGCTTAGTGACTGGTTCCTTTCCAACAATGCAGAGAGAGAGTAAACAACAGGTGTAGACTAACAGTGAAATGCTTAGTGACCGGTTCCTTTCCAACAATGCAGAGAGAGAGTAAAATAGAGAAATAATAGAAAGTGCAACACGTAATAATAATAAATAAAATACGAATAAATACGCAATGATTAACCATAACTTGGCTATATACATAAGGTACCTGCACAAAGTCGATGGGTAGGGTTACGAGGTAGTGTCACACCCTGATCTATTTCACCTGCCTTTGCGCTTGTCTCCACCCCCACCAGGTGTTACCCATCTTCCCCCATTATCCTCTTTGTATTTAGACCTGCGTTTTCTGTTTGTCTGTTGCATCTTGTCTCGGCAAACCAGCGTGTTTTTCTGTCCTCCTGTTTTCTCTTGTCCTTGTTTTCTAGTCATCCCGGTTCCAAACATTTCTGCCTGCCCTGACCGCGAGACTGCCTGCCCTGACCGCGAGACTGCCTGCCCTGACCGCGAGACTGCCTGCCCTGACCGCGAGACTGCCTGCCCTGACCGCGAGACTGCCTGCCCTGACCGCGAGACTGCCTGCCCTGACCGCGAGACTGCCTGCTCTGACCGCGAGACTGCCTGCCCTGACCGCGAGACTGCCTGCCCTGACCGCGAGACTGCCTGCTCTGACCGCGAGACTGCCTGCCCTGACCGTGAGACTGCCTGCCCTGACCGCGAGACTGCCTGCCCTGACCGCGAGACTGCCTGCCCTGACCGCGAGACTGCCTGCCCTGACCGCGAGACTGCCTGCCCTGACCGCGAGACTGCCTGCCCTGACCGCGAGACTGCCTGCCCTGACCGCGAGACTGCCTGCCCTGACCGCGAGACTGCCTGCCCTGACCGCGAGACTGCCTGCCGTCCTCTACCTATCTGACTCTGACCTGGTTATGAACCTCGGCCTGTCCTTTGCCTGCCTCCTGTGGTTTAATAAACAACTCTGTATTGAATCTTCCGTGTCTGCATCTGGGTCATATCCTGAGTCGTGATAGTACGAACAGTCAGGACCAGTTTGTACTTTCTACTAGACAGCAAGCCTCTATGGTAACCTCCCAGACTCTCAGTAACCCCGCTACCAGTGGTGCTTCTGCCCAGCCTATCCCGGCTTCCCGAGAACCCCACTTACCTCCTGCTACACTGGAGATCCAGGAACCTGTTGAGTGATTCTCTCCCAGTGCTACCTCATCTTCGAGCTGAAGCCGTCTTTGTTTCCCTCGAAGGTAGCGCATCTTATAATGCTGATGTTAGGGAAGGGCTCTCGCCTGAGCGATAGCGGTGTGGTAGCAACAATCCACCGTTTGCCTCAGTCTGGAGGAGATTGTGGTGGAGGTTAGGAAGGTGTTCAATTCTCCATTATCCGGGGGAGAGGCTGCTCGGAAGCTACTCCAACTGCGTCAAAACTCCTGTAGTGTGGCAGACTATGAGGTAGATTTTCGCACGTTGGCCGATGAGAATGCCTGGAACCCGAAATCTCTTTTCGACACGTTCCTTAACGGATTATCGGAGGAAGTTGAAGACGAGCTCGCAGCCCTGGGCCTCGACTCCCTCATCCCCTTGACCTTACGGATTGACGGGCGGCTACGGGAACGTAGGAGGGAGAGGAGGTATGTTCCCGGTCACACTCGCTCGCCCACTGCTCCCACCTCGACACAGAGGAAGCCCGGTAGTTCTCGACATCCACCTTACCGAGAGAATCGGATGTCACCCGAATGCCCACGGGAATCACAGCGGGTGGTCGAGTCGCCTCCTCCAGAGCCCAAGCTACTGTGAAGGACTAGATTGTCTCTGTATGAATGTTTACACAGACTGAACACCAGGAGGTGTCTGTATTGCGGGACTACAGGACATTATATTTCCACCTGTCCTTTAAAAAGACCAGGCTCATCAGTAGGTACGTGAGTCGTACGGGGGTTTCCAATCTCCCAATACTTGTACCCCTCTCAATGCCACCCCTGTTGTGGGGTGACCAGGCCAAATCTCTCCGGGGGCTCATTGACTCTGGGGTCAACGAGAGCTTTATTGACGCTACCTTGGTGTCGGTGCATCGCCACTCAACCCCTGTCCCATGGACGTCAGAGTGCTGGATGGGTGCTCTATTGGCAGAGGCACCCGCAAAACGGTTCCTATTAACCTACGAGTATCAGGAAATCACAGTGAGTGATCCCGGACCTCCGGGAGGTCTTTAACACTACGTCTCTCCCTCCGCATTGACCCTACAACTGCGCCATTGACCTTCTCCCGGGCACTACACCACCTCGGGGACGGCTTTACTCCCTGTCGGGTCCGGAGACCAAGGCTATGGGGGACTACATTGAGGACTCTCTCGCTGCAGGGAGTGTTCGTCCATCTGCCTCTCTCGCCGGTGGAGGACACAAACCCTAGCGTCGACTTAATGGGACTTGGTACTGGAATTTAATGACATCATGGTTATAAACCCTCTACCGCTCATCTACTCGGCTTTCAAACCTCTTCTCAAAGTTCTACCTTCGGAACGCCTACCAACTGGTTCGGATATGGGAAGGAGACAAGTGGAAGACCTTTAACATGGCTAGCGGGCACTAGGAGTACTTGGTTATACCATTCGTACTGACCAACGCTCCCACTGTGTTCCAGGACCTGGTCAATGATATGCTCTGGGAACCTGTTTGTGTTTGTCTACCTCACCGACATCCTTTTCTTTTCTCAGCATCTCCTGGAGAACCAGCTTTTCACTAAAGCAGAGAAGATTGAATTCCATTGCTCCACCGTCTACTTCCTAGGATAAGTCATCACTGTAGGACATATACAGATGGATACAGACGAGGTGAGAGTGGTGGTGGATTGGCCTCAACCCACATCCAGAGTGCAGCTGCAACGTTTCCTGGGATTTGCTAACTTCTACTGCCGCTTCATCCAGGGTTAGAGCTCCCTGGCTTCCCCCCTCTCAGCACTCACCTCTCCCAAGTTTCCATTCACGTGGTTTCCAGCAACAGACCGGATGATGAATTTGGATTACTGGGCTAAACGCGCGAACAAAAAGGAGGTATTTGGACATAAGTTATTTATCGAACAAATCAAACATTTATTGTGGAACTGGGATTCCTGGGAGTGGATTCTGATGAAGATCATTGTCACACCCTGGCCTTAGTTATCTTTGTTTTCTTTATTATTTTAGTTAGGTCAGGGTGTGACATGGGGGATGTGTGTGTTTTTGTATTGTCTAGGGTTTTTGTATGTTTATGGGGGCAGTGTTCAGTCTAGGTGTTTGTATGTCTATGGTTGCCTAGATTGGTTCTCAATTAGAGACAGCTGTCTATCGTTGTCTCTGATTGGGAGCCATATTTAGGCAACCATAGTCATTAGGTAGTTTGTGGGTGATTGTCTATGTCTTTACGTTAGTTGCTTGTGTCTGCACTTTCGTTTTATAGCTTCACGGTTGTTTTGTATAGTTTGTCAGTGTTCTTCGTTTCGTCTTTGATAATATTAAAAGGAAGATGTATTGTGCTGTGCCTTGGTTCTCCTCTCTTCAATGTTACGACGATCGTCTAAGGTAAGTGAATATTTATAATACTATTTCTGACTTGACTCCACAACATGGTGGGTACCTGTATGGCTTGATTTGTTGTCTGAGCACCGTACTCAGATTATTGCATGGTGTGCTTTTTCGGTAAAGCTTTTTTGAAATCTGACACAGCGGTTGCATTAAGGATAAGTTTATCTATAATTCCATGCATAATAGTTGTATGTTTTATCAATGTTTATTATGAGTATTTCTGTAAATTGATGTGGCTCTCTGCAAAATCACCGGATATTTTGGAACTACTGAACGTAATGCGCCAATGTAAACTCTGATTTTTTGTATATGAACTTTATCGAACAAAACATATATGTATTGTGTAACATGATGTCCTATGAGTGTCATCTGATGAAGATGAGTGATTGACGGTTAGTGATTCATTTTATCTCTTTTTGCTTTTTGTGACTCCTCTTTTTGGCTGGAAAAATGCCTGTTTTTCTGTGACTAGGTACTGACCTAACATAATCATTTGGTGTGCTTTCGTCGTAAAGCCTTTTTGAAATCGGACACTGTGGTGGGATTAACAACAAGTTTATCTTTAAAATGGTGTAAAATACTTCTATGTTTGAGGAATTTTAATTATGAGATTTCTGTTTTGAATTTGGTGCCCTGCACTTTCACTGGCTGTTGTCATATCGGGATCTCAGCCATAAGAAGAATTTTAAACCTGACTTCTCTTGAGATTAAAATCATATTTATAGTTTTACTGCAAGATAAGAATAGCCACAATGATGTGTGTTCTTCAAATTATGTATTATTGGCTCTGCTGCTGTGGACACTTAGTGTAAGGAAACCAGGGTATCATTTTGTAATTTGGGTGAACTATTCCTTTAACAGTTTGTCAATCAATCACTGTGGGTGGGATTGTCAGGGGAGGGGGGCAGGATGTTTGTAACAGAGTTGGTATGGTTTCAGATCTGTCAATCAATCACTGTGGGTGGGACTTTGAGGGAATAGATTAGTAATCCAGTCAGAAAAGTCTTTCAATATAATTTGTGGCAAAGACCTAAGAAAAAAAAGTTGTGTTTTTGTCAAGTAAATATAGATGTTGAGAATGTAGAACTGCAGAAAAAACACTTTCAGAGCCCCCATCAGATTGTGCACCCCCCCAATCTTAAACATAGTCAAGCGCCCATGAATAGACCTGCAGGTGTGATTGATGAATGAAGCAGGTGTTAAACATGGGCTCTGCTACATAGAAAGAAGCAGTTGACTGCTCCGTGGTCGACACTTTAATCAAATCAGTAGTCCTACATCAATATCATGACATTAGATTTTATAACCTTCAATTTGTTTTCTTATCATATTTTGGACCAGAACGAGGCTCTTTCTCCAATACCTATTGTTCCTGCAGTGAGGCTTCAACACCTTCACCTCATGTTTATCTGCATAGTGGCCAAAGAAACAGCAGTAGCCTACCAGTATGCAAATTAGGGAGCCAAATGAACGACTCTCTCACCGATATAATTTAGTTCCGTTAACATAAAAAGATCCGTTCAAAAAGAGCCATTCGTTCACCAACAACCCATCACTAGTCTACACTGACGAGTCACTTTAGCGCTCACTGGCAAGTCCAGGCATGGTCCTCAAATCCTAGGAAAATACTAAGGAAATAGTTGGTTTACTGTACTGATGTGAAAAGAAATGGATCTGCCACAAAACAATAATGAAGTGGATTTCAACTTTACCACTTACGTTACATGGTGGAAATACACTCATCATGAAACGAGGAAGAAGCATCATGCTTTCCCTCTCCTCAGTGAAAATATATTAGACTGCAGCCAGCAAGAACAAACACAAACCCAGCTACTGAGAGGCGGGACAGACAGCACACTGACCAACCAGCAGTGTCCCTTTCATCGCTGGCTTTGTGACTGACAGGCGTCTGTCCTATCAATAGATCACTAGAAGATGCATTTCATTCTTCTAGCGAGAGAAGGCTACACAGACTTTTCTGACTAGCAAATTTACATTTTTAAAATGAAAATAAGCCAAGTTAATGAATGAAGTTTAAAAAAAAGTAACCGGCTAACAGTGAGGCTGTTCTCTGATGTTTATTTAACACTGTATTGTCTTCCCCTGGTTTGAAGACTGAAATGAGAGTAAGGTAGTTTGAGTCTGTGGGGAGAGCAGGCCTTTCAGAGAGTAAGGTAGGTCGAGTCTGTGGGGAGAGCAGGCCTTTCAGAGAGAGAGTGAAGAAGATGAAGAGGACAGGAGTAGAGTGATGAAGGGTTTAGAGTCACAGCAACCCATTGCCTGGGAACACACACACCTCACTCACCCAGGTTGTGCTCAGTGAACAGCAGCAGATTGATGCTCGAGTTGAAGCTCCCTGGAATAGAAAAGATGCCAATAACCACATGCACTTTAATATAATAGGTTAGCAATCTTGAAATAAACAAATGTCACACTTATATTCATTTGATATGGAGAGCAAAGAAGAAAGGGTGGTGACTAATACAGTAGGTTGTGTGCTGTGACTAATACAGTAGGCCGTGTGCTGTGACTAATACAGTATATCCTGTACTGTGTGCTGTGACTAATACAGTAGTTCCTGTGCTGTGACTAATACAGTAGTTCCTGTGCTGTGACTAATGCAGTAGGTCCTAGTTATGACTGCAGTAGGTCCTGTGCTGTGTGCTGTGACTAATACAGTATATCCTGTACTGTGTGCTGTGACTAATACAGTAGTTCCTGTGCTGTGACTAATACAGTAGGTCCTGTACTGTGACTAATACAGTAGGTCCTGTACTGTGTGCTGTGACTAATGCAGTAGGCCGTGTGATGTGACTAATACAGTAGGCCGTGTGCTGTGACTAATACAGGAGGCCGTGTGCTGTGACTAATACAGTAGGCCGTGTGCTGTGACTAATACAGTAGGTCCTGTACTGTATGCTGTGACTAATACAGTAGGTTGTGTGTTGTGACTAATACAGTAGTTCCTGTGCTGTGTGATGTGACTAATACAGTAGGTCGTGTGTTGTGACTAATACAGTAGGTTGTGTGCTGTGACTAATACAGTAGTTCCTGTGCTGTGTGATGTGACTAATACAGTAGTTCCTGTGCTGTGTGATGTGACTAATACAGTAGGCCGTGTGCTGTGACTAATACAGTAGGCTGTGACTAATACAGTAGGTCCTGTACTGTGTGCTGTGACTAATACAGTAGGTCCTGTACTGTGTGCTGTGACTAATACAGTAGGTCCTGTGCTGTGTGATGTGACTAATACAGTAGTTCCTGTGCTGTGTGATGTGACTAATACAGTAGGCCGTGTGCTGTGACTAATACAGTAGGCCGTGTGCTGTGACTAATACAGTAGGTCCTGTGCTGTGTGATGTGACTAATACAGTAGGTCCTGTACTGTGTGCTGTGACTAATACAGTAGTTCCTGTACTGTGTGCTGTGACTAATACAGTAGGCCGTGTGCTGTGACTAATACAGTAGGCCGTGTGCTGTGACTAATACAGTAGGTCCTGTGCTGTGTGATGTGACTAATACAGTAGGCTGTGTGCTGTGACTAATACAGTAGGCCGTGTGCTGTGACTAATACAGTAGGTCCTGTGCTGTGACTAATACAGTAGGCCGTGTGCTGTGACTAATACAGTAGGTCCTGTACTGTGTGCTGTGACTAATACAGTAGGCCGTGTGCTGTGACTAATACAGTAGGTCCTGTGCTGTGTGATGTGACTAATACAGTAGGCTGTGTGCTGTGACTAATACAGTAGTTCCTGTGTGCTGTGACTAATACAGTAGGCCGTGTGCTGTGACTAATACAGTAGGTCCTGTGCTGTGACTAATACAGTAGGCCGTGTGCTGTGACTAATACAGTAGGTCCTGTACTGTGTGCTGTGACTAATACAGTAGGCCGTGTGCTGTGACTAATACAGTAGGTCCTGTACTGTGTGCTGTGACTAATACAGTAGGCCGTGTGCTGTGACTAATACAGTAGGCTGTGACTAATACAGTAGGTCCTGTACTGTGTGCTGTGACTAATACAGTAGGCCGTGTGCTGTGACTAATACAGTAGGCTGTGTGATGTGACTAATACAGTAGTTCCTGTGCTGTGTGATGTGACTAATACAGTAGGTCGTGTGTTGTGACTAATACAGTAGGCCCTGTGCTGTGACTAATACAGTAGGCCCTGTGCTGTGACTAATACAGTAGGTTGTGTGCTGTGACTAATACAGTAGTTCCTGTGCTGTGTGATGTGACTAATACAGTAGGTCGTGTGTTGTGACTAATACAGTAGTTCCTGTGCTGTGTGATGTGACTAATACAGTAGTTCCTGTGCTGTGACTAATACAGTAGGCCCTGTACTGTATGCTGTGACTAATACAGTAGTTCCTGTGCTGTGTGATGTGACTAATACAGTAGGTCGTGTGCTGTGACAAATACAGTATATCCTGTGCTGTGTGCTGTGACTAATACAGTAGGTCCTAGTTATGACTGCAGTAGGTCCTGTACTGTGTGCTGTGACTAATACAGTAGGTCCTGTGCTGTGTGATGTGACTAATACAGTAGGTGCTGTGTGATGTGACTAATTCAGTAGGTGATGTGACTATTACAGTAGGTCCTGTACTGTGGGTTGTGACTAATACCGTAGGTTCTGTACTGTGTGTTGTGACTAATACAGTAGGTGCTGTGTGATGTGACTATTACAGTAGTTCCTGTGATGTGACTAATTCAGTAGGTCCTGTGATGTGACTATTACAGTAGGTCCTGTACTGTGTGATGTGACTAATACAGTAGGTCCTGTACTGTGTGATGTGACTGTAGAGATTATGTGACCGTAGGACTGTAGGTCCTAGTGGTAGGAATGTAAGACTCACTCTTCCGGGGGTACTCAGGTAGAGGAGCCACCTGGTAGGCACTACGGAGGAAGCTGGGCTTGGGTCTCTCCTTCTCCTTAGCAGCCCTGACCCTGACTTCCCCTTCCCTCTCAGGGGTTAGAACTTGAATGAGCACCTCCTGGTCTGGTTCTCCCAGATACCCTTTACTCCCATCCACCGTTTGCCTCTCCTGGGTCTCCGCTTCTCTCTTGGTCCCTTCCTCTTCAGACTCCTGGTCCAAATCTTCCATCCTCTCCTCCTCTTCCTCTTCTTCCCCAACTTCGGCGGTGTTGCTACTCCCATCACTACCAGTCCCAGACGTGTGCGCCACGCTCTCCTCGTCCGAGATTATGTCATCAAAGAACTGGTCTTCATCGATGACGTCAGAGGGAGTGGGAGGGATCAGGTTGATGACAGGTGGGATGAGGAGGCTACCTGTATCTGAGCCGCCAGGTGTGTCAAACAGAATGGAGTCCTCCTCCTCCGCTACCTCCACCTCCTTCTCCTGCTCCTCCATTGCCTCACTCTGCTCCCCCTCACCTGTAATGTTTCTCCTCTGGTGTGCCCCAGGCTCTTCCTCGCTGGCTGGGCTTCTCCTCTTTGTCTGCTCTCCTCCCGGCTGGTCTCCTCCCAGCTGGTCTCCTCCCGGCTGGAGAGGAAGGGAGGACAGAGGCTTCAGCAGTCTTTTCTTCTTCAGTGCCCTTCGGACGGCCGACACAGAGCTGGAAGATGGACTAACAGTACTGAATATCTGGATTGGTGCAACCTCCTCTTTGGTCAGGGTGAAGCTAGGGTTGGCCAGCCCAAGATCCTCCACTGTGATGTGGATAGCACTGGCCTCTCCCTCCCCTGAGATCGCCTGGTTGTCCCCCAGACAAGTCCACTCTAGATGTGTATCCCTCTCCCCGCTCTGCCTTCTCTGGTTCTGGCCTGGTATTAGTTCTTTGTCCTCTCCTCCCACACAGGAGCAGCAGCAGCACAGCAGCCTGCAGGAGAGACCATGTATGTTCTTCCTCCACAGACACAGACGATGCCTTTGAGGACCATGCAACCTCTCTGCAGCCATGTCTTCCCAATCCCAGAAAATAATGTATAAATCCAGCACGCTGGTGATCTTGATGTTTCTGAAAATGCTATTCGTTTTATTTTACCAGCATTTCCCAACCGTGTCTGTCATGCGTTCCCTGCCAATTCCAGTCACTCTGCACATCCTCGGGCAGTCTCAGACAATCTCAGAACACAAGGATGCCATTCTTCAGTTTTATCTGATAAGACAATTTCTCTGACATGTCAGATCACTCTGCACTCCACTTACCTCAGACAGCCCAAAAAAAAAAAAAAACAATGAGGTTGGTATAGTTGCTAAACTAGTGTCTTCTGACATCTGTCTTGTCATGAGCTTGGCAAGCAAGACTATTGGTAAACGTGGTCTTGTTTTTCCAGTTTCATCTGATAAGCCTTCGTTCAATAGTCTCACGGAAGGATGAACGGCGAACAGCCACCCACACCTCTGCTCTGTGCGCCTGCTCTAACCCTTTGATAGGCTTCGCACGCCATGCAAATATATCCTTTCTGCAGTCTGTGTTGCTTAGCAAGGAGAGAGTACTAACCTATTCATGTTGCTGCTCTGGGTCAGAGGAACACTTTAAATGAATATCAGTTTTAATTAGAAAGGCCTTTCATATGGAAAGCAGGGCTTCATGTTTAGACGTGGCTCTGCTTTAAAAAAGACACGTGACAATGATACCTGGGAAGATAACATCTTAACAAAATTCGACGTATTATGGATGAACGTGCATTAATTCTGCGTGGTTACAGGGTTAATTCCGCTTGGTTACTTAATTGAAACGGAAACAACTCAAAGGTTAACAGTTTAAGCATTAATTCAGTGGTTAAGGTTAGGGCTGTGGTTTGGGGAAGGCTTAAAACAAAAGAATACAAAACGACTCAATATTACCATCAAGTGTCATCAGTATTCTCAGGGCTTGCTAGAGCATCGTGAACTGCCGTTGAGCAGTGGTCTGTGGTCTGGGCAGTGGTCTGTGGTCTGAGCAGTGGTCTGGGCAGTGGTCTGGGCAGTGGTCTGGACAGTGGTCTGGGCAGTGTGCTTGGGCTCTGAACATCATGAGTTTGCTGGGAAATCGTTTCTTTTTTTTTTGTGAGCACCGAGGAGGGCATTCTCAGGACATTTTAAAATGTCTGAAATCGATTTCTATTTCTAGAGATCAGGCGTGTGTGTGTATAATCCCTGAGTCAGTGTTGACATTGTGTTGAGGCTCAGTGTTTGGAGCAGGTGTGTACTATACGTGGATCAGCGGGGACACACACACACACACACACACACACACACGGCCAGTGAGCAGATGCATGGCACACCCACCACCCTTAAGGCATCAGATAAATCTCCTTTCATGCCACAGGCCCAGTCCTGTTCTCAGATTGGTGAGGAGTCAGACAGAATGAAGAAGTGAATGCCCTGCCCACCACCACTCAAATAAATCCCTGCCCACCACCACCCAACTAAATCCCTGCCCACCACCACCCAACTAAATCCCTGCACATCACCAGCACCACCCAACTACATCCCTGCACATCACCAGCACCACCCAACTACATCCCTGCCCATCACCACCACCACCCAACTACATCCCTGCCCATCACCACCACCACCCAACTAAATCCCTGCCCATCACCACCACCACCCAACTAAATCCCTGCCCATCACCACCACCACCCAACTAAATCCCTGCCCATCACCACCACCACCCAACTAAATCCCTGCCCATCACCACCACCACCCAACTAAATCCCTGCCCATCACCACCACCACCCAACTAAATCCCTGCCCATCACCACCACCACCTCTAAATCCCTGCCCATCACCACTACCACCTCTAAATCCCTGCCCATCACCACCACCACCCAACTAAATCCCTGCCCATCACCACCACCACCCAACTAAATCCCTGCCCATCACCACCACCACCCAACTAAATCCCTGCCCATCACCACCACCACCCAACTAAATCCCTGCCCATCACCACCACCACCCAACTAAATCCCTGCCCATCACCACCACCACCCAACTAAATCCCTGCCCATCACCACCACCACCCAACTAAATCCCTGCCCATCACCACCACCACCCAACTAAATCCCCTCATTACCACCACCCCCACCCAACTAAATCCCCTCCCATCACCACCACCACCCAACTAAATCCCTGCCCATCACCACCACCACCCAACTAAATCCCTGCCCATCACCACCACCACCCAACTAAATCCCTGCCCATCACCACCACCACCCAACTAAATCCCTGCCCATCACCACCACCACCTCTAAATCCCTGCCCATCACCACTACCACCTCTAAATCCCTGCCCATCACCACCACCACCCAACTAAATCCCTGCCCATCACCACCACCACCCAACTAAATCCCTGCCCATCACCACCACCACCCAACTAAATCCCTGCCCATCACCACCACCACCCAACTAAATCCCTGCCCATCACCACCACCACCCAACTAAATCCCTGCCCATCACCACCACCACCCAACTAAATCCCTGCCCATCACCACCACCACCCAACTAAATCCCCTCATTACCACCACCACCCAACTAAATCCCCTCATTACCACCACCCCCCCAACTAAATCCCCTCCCATCACCACCACCCCCCCAACTAAAGCCCCTCCCATTACCACCACCCCAACTAAAGCCCCTCCCATCACCACCACCACCCCACTAAAGCCCCTCCCATCACCACCACCACCCCAACTAAATCCCCTACCATCACCACCACCACCCCAACTAAATCCCCTCCCATCACCACCACCACCCCAACTAAATCCCTGACCATCACCACCACCACCCCAACTAAATCCCTGACCATCACCACCACCACCCAACTAAATCCCTGCCCATCACCACCACCACCCAACTAAATCCCTGCCCATCACCACTACCACCTCAACTAAATCCCTGCCCATCACCACCACCACCCCAACTAAATCCCTGCCCATCACCACCACCACCCAACTAAATCCCTGCCCATCACCACCACCACCTCTAAATCCCTGCCCATCACCACCACCACCTCTAAATCCCTGCCCATCACCACCTCTAAATCCCTGCCCATCACCACCCAACTAAATCCCTGCCCATCACCACCCAACTAAATCCCTGCCCATCACCACCCAACTAAATCCCTGCCCATCACCACCCAACTAAATCCCTGCCCATCACCACCCAACTAAATCCCTGCCCATCACCACCCAACTAAATCCCTGCCCATCACCACCCAACTAAATCCCTGCCCATCACCACCCAACTAAATCCCTGCCCATCACCACCACCACCCCAACTAAATCCCTGCCCATCACCACCACCCCAACTAAATCCCTGCCCATCACCACCACCCCCCAACTAAATCCCCTCATCACCACCACCCCCCAACTAAAGCCCCTCCCATCACCACCACCCAACTAAAGCCCCCCCCATCACCACCAACCCCAACTAAAGCCCCTCCCATCACCACCACCACCCAACTAAAGCCCCTCCCACCACCACCCAACTAAAGCCCCTCCCATCACCACCACCACCCCAACTAAAGCCCCTCCCATCACCACCACCACCCCAACTAAATCCCCTCCCATCACCACCACCACCCCAACTAAATCCCCTCCCACCACCACCCCAACTAAAGCCCCTCCCATTACCACCACCCCAACTAAAGCCCCTCCCATTACCACCACCCCAACTAAATCCCTGCCCATCACCACCACCACCCAACTAAATCCCTGCCCATCACCACTACCACCTCTAAATCCCTGCCCATCACCACTACCACCTCTAAATCCCTGCCCATCACCACCCAACTAAATCCCTGCCCATCACCACCACCCAACTAAATCCCTGCCCATCACCACCACCACCCCAACTAAATCCCTGCCCATCACCACCACCCCCCAACTAAAGCCCCTCCCATTACCACCACCACCCCAACTAAAGCCCCTCCCATTACCACCACCCCAACTAAAGCCCCTCCCATCACCACCATCACCACCACCCCAACTAAAGCCCCTCCCATTACCACCACCCCAACTAAAGCCCCTCCCATCACCACCACCACCCCACTAAAGCCCCTCCCATCACCACCACCACCCAACTAAAGCCCCTCCCATCACCACCACCCAACTAAAGCCCCTCCCATCACCACCAACCCCAACTAAAGCCCCTCCCATCACCACCACCACCCAACTAAAGCCCCTCCCATCACCACCACCACCCAACTAAAGCCCCTCCCATCACCACCACCACCCCAACTAAAGCCCCTCCCATCACCACCCCAACTAAATCCCCTCCCATCACCACCACCACCCCAACTAAATCCCCTCCCACCACCACCCCAACTAAAGCCCCTCCCATTACCACCACCCCAACTAAAGCCCCTCCCATTACCACCACCCCAACTAAATCCCTGCCCATCACCACCACCACCCCAACTAAATCCCTGCCCATCACCACCACCACCCAACTAAATCCCTGCCCATCACCACTACCACCTCTAAATCCCTGCCCATCACCACTACCACCTCTAAATCCCTGCCCATCACCACCCAACTAAATCCCTGCCCATCACCACCACCCAACTAAATCCCTGCCCATCACCACCACCACCCCAACTAAATCCCTGCCCATCACCACCACTCCCCCAACTAAATCCCCTCCCATCACCACCACCCCCCAACTAAAGCCCCTCCCATTACCACCACCACCCCAACTAAAGCCCCTCCCATTACCACCACCCCAACTAAAGCCCCTCCCATCACCACCACCCCAACTAAAGCCCCTCCCATCACCACCACCACCCCAACTAAAGCCCCTCCCATCACCACCACCACCCCACTAAAGCCCCTCCCATCACCACCACCACCCAACTAAAGCCCCTCCCATCACCACCACCACCCCAACTAAAGCCCCTCCCATCACCACCACCACCCCAACTAAAGCCCCTCCCATCACCACCACCACCCCAACTAAAGCCCCTCCCATCACCACCACCACCCCAACTAAAGCCCCTCCCATCACCACCACCACCCCAACTAAAGCCCCTCCCATCACCACCACCACCCCAACTAAAGCCCCTCCCATCACCACCACCACCCCAACTAAAGCCCCTCCCATCACCACCACCACCCCAACTAAAGCCCCTCCCATTACCACCACCACCCCAACTAAAGCCCCTCCCATTACCACCACCACCCCAACTAAAGCCCCTCATATTACCACCACCCAAATAAACGACTCAAATTATTGGATCTCTGTAAGCTATGGATGCCACAATAGCTTCGGAGCTTGGTTTTCCCACTCAGCCTCTCTCTGTGCCCATGGATGCTAGGGCACTGGACGGCCACTCTATAGGGGAAGTCACCCATAGTACTGTGCCATTCAATTACGGGTTTCCGGTAACCACAGCGAGACAATACAGTTCCTCCTCGTTGCATCTCCCCATGTTCTGATTGTTTTGGGATTTTCCTGGCTTCAAAAGCACAATCCGATGATTGATTCGACCGCAAGCTCCATCCTGGGTTGGAGCCCATTTTGCCATTCCCACTGCCTTCAATTAGCACAGCCTTTCTCAGGATGTTAGCAAGACTGTGGATGTCTCTGCTATCACCACAGAATACCTGGAAGTGTTCAGTAAGGCTTGATTGCAACCAGATGAAGATCCTCATAGGTAACTGATTTATTTTATCGCTATTTCTGACTTTCGTGACGCCTCTGCGGTGCGCTGTCCTCAGATAATCGCATGGTGTGCTTTCACCGTAAAGCCTTTTTGAAATCTGACAAAGCAGCAGAAGTTAAAACAAGAAGTTAAGCTCTTAACTGATGTATAACACTTGTATTTTCATGAATGTTTAATATTAACATTTTTGTCATTTGAATTTCGCGCTCTGAAATTTCACCGGATGTTGGCCAGGTAGCTATAACATGTCCTGCCCCTCCACAATACAGACAACAGTTAACGGTATCTCAGCCGTAAGAAGTTCATATTCATCCTTCGTGAGCATTCCCCAACTGATAACCTCTACCTCTTCCCAATTGTATAGGCTCAGGAGTATCCAACTCACCAGTCGTAGATTCCCGAGAGAGCTCGGGTCCTCTCGGAAGAGCTGCCTTCGGAAACTTCCAGATTCCCTTGGAGGTGAACGTGCCAAAAGACCAGACCTCTGACTCTTGCGCTCCCTTCGGCGTCCATCAATTTTAATCCATCGGCAGTTCCCGAGCAGCTAGCTCATCTTTACCTTCTCAGATAATCTGTGCAAAAAAGTATCGAAGAAGAAACTCCGGATTCAAGGCACTCTCGGCGGCCAACGTGTGAAAATCAACCACGTAGTCTGCCACACTATGGGAGTTTTGATGCAAGTCAAGCAGGTTACTGGCCGCTTTTCTCCCGGAAACCGGAGACTCAAATACCTTTCTCACTTCTGCCATGAATTCCTCCAGATGACCACAAATAGCAGAGTGTAGCTCCCAAACTGCCATAGTCCCAGAGAGCGCCTTTCCCGACATTAGCGTAATAATATAAGCCCTCTTCGATCTGTCTGAAGGAAACGAAGACAGCTGTAGCTCAAAAACAAACGAGCACTGAGAAAGAACTGCGGGAGGTACCAGGACTCCCAGATATCTCTCCGGAGGTGGTAAGTGGGGTTCTCGGGGAGCCGGGATAGGCTGTACCAACTCACCACAGATAGGGGAAAATTACTGGGTGATTGGGGTTTTTCAGAGGTGGCAGGCAGCCTCTGAGCTAACTCCCTGATTTGCACCATAATAGCCTTTAATTCATGGTCGTGGCATTCCGTCAAGAACCTGAGCCCTTCCAAAAGGCTCTGTAACAACTCCTCATGTCTCCTAGTGGTGGCTCCCTGCAGGGAGACAGCGTGGCAGAGCTGGTCCAAGTCTGATGGGTCTGTCATAGCCAGTTCCTACTATAAGGGCACAAGGCGAGACCCAGATGCAGACACAGGAGGCAGATGGTTGGAGTCCTACAATGTTTAAAAATCCAAAGGGGTAGGCAAGAGAATGGTCATGGGCAGGCAAAAGGGTCAAAACCAGATCAGAGTCCAGGAGGTACAGAGTCCAGAAAACATGCAAGGGTCAAAACCGGGAGGACTAGAAAAGGAGATTAGCAAAATGAGTATGGGAACAACACGCTGGTTGACTTGACTAAACATACAAGACAAACTGGCACAGACAGACAGGAAACACAGGGATAAATACACTGGGGAAAATACATTTTATCAAAACTAAACAGAATAACGAGGCTTGAAATTGAGTAATCCATTATTCCACACTAATGCATACCTGTCAAACTTCTTTCCATCAGTCTCGAGGTAGATTTACATTATTTTGACTTTTGGTCAATATTATTTAAGTATGTTTGGAAGCATAAGCCCTTTCTATTTCAATGAACATTTACAGCCAAATATGTCTTAATTGCCAAACTTTTTCAAAGCTTATTGAAAAGCTCAATGGGCAACTGACTATTCTTACCCACATAAAGTTGACCAACCATATCACTGGAGGTCAGCTCCCAGTTCACCATATCACTGGAGGTCGGCTCCCAGTTCACCATATCACTGGGGGTCGGCTCCCAGTTCACCATATCACTGGGGGTCGGCTCCCAGTTCACCATATCACTGGGGGTCGGCTCCCAGTTCACCATATCACTGGGGGTCGGCTCCCAGTTCACCATATCACTGGGGGTCGGCTCCCAGCTCACCATATCACTGGGGGTCGGCTCCCAGCTCACCATATCACTGGGGGTCGGCTCCCAGCTCACCATATCACTGGGGGTCGGCTCCCAGCTCACCATATCACTGGGGGTCGGCTCCCAGCTCACCATATCACTGGGGGTCGGCTCCCAGCTCACCATATCACTGGGGGTCGGCTCCCAGCTCACCATATCACTGGGGGTCGGCTCCCAGCTCACCATATCACTGGGGGTCGGCTCCCAGCTCACCATATCACAGGCATTATGTAAGGTACTGTATAATGTGGAAGGTGTGTTCTAGTGGAGAACTGACCTTCCAAACCAAATCACATTTTATTTGTCACATACGCGGAATACAACAGGTGTAGTAGACCTTACAGTGAAATGCTTAATTACAAGCCCTTAACCAACAATGCAGTTTTAAGAAAAATACCAAAAAAATAAGAAATTAACAATTAAAGAGAAGCAGTAAAATAACAATAGTGAGGCTATACCGGTACAGAGTCAATGTGCGGGGCCACTGGTTAATTGAGGTAATATGTATATGTAGGTAGAGTTATTAAAGTGACTATGCATAGATAATAACAGAGAGTAGCAGCAGAGTAAAAGGAGGGGGGGGGGGGGGGGGCAATGCGGGTAGCCATTTGATTAGATGTTCAGGAGTCTTATGGCTTGGGGGTAGAAACTGTTTTAGAAGCCTCTTGGACCTAGACTTGGCGCTCCGGTTCCCGCTTGCCGTGCAGTAGCAGAGAGAACAGTCTATGACTAGGGTGGCTGGAGTCTGACAATTTTTAGGCCCTTCCTCTGACACCGCCTGGTATAGAGGTCCTGGATGGCAGGAAGCTTGGCCCCAGTGATGTACTGGGATGTACGCACTACCCTCTGTAGTGCCTTGCGGTCGCAGGCCGAACAGTTGCCATACCAGGCAGTGATGCAACCCGTCAGGATGCTCTCGATGGTGCAGCTGTAAAACCTTTTGAGTATCTGAGGATCCATGCCAAATCTCCTCAGTCTCAGATCCCATGTTAGTTTGTTGGTGATGTGGACACCAAGGAACTTGAAGCTCTCAACCTGCTCCACTGCAGCCACGTCGATGAGAATGGGGGTGCGCTCGGTCCTCCTTATCGTGTAGTCCACAATCATCTCCTTTGACTTGATCACGTTGAGGGAGAGGTTGTAGTCCTGGCACCACACGGCAAGGTCTCTGACCTCCTCCCTATAGGCTCTCATTGTTGTCGGTGATCTGACACTGTTGTGTCATCTGCAAATTTAAAGATGGTGTTGGAGCCGTACAGTCATGATTGAACAGGGAGTACAGGAGGGGGCTGAGCACGCACCCTTTAGGGGCCCCTGTATTGAGGATCAGTGTGGCGGATTTGTTGATACCTAGCCTTACCACCTGGGGGCGGCCCGCCAGGAAGTCCTGGATCCAGTTGCAGAGGGACGTGTTTAGTCCCAGAGTCCTTAGCTTAGTGATGAGTTTTGAGGGCACTATGGTATTGAACGCTGAGCTGTAGTCAATGAATAGCATTCTCACAGGTGTTCCTTTTGTCCAGGTGGGAAAGGGCAGTGTGGAGTGCAATAGAGACAGCATCATCTGTGGATCTGTTGGGGCGGTATGCAAATTGGAGTGGGTCTAGGGTTTCTGGGATGATGGTGCTGATGTGAGCCATGACCAGCCTTTCAAAGCACTTCATGGCTACAGACATGAGTGCTACGGGTCGGTAGTCATTTAGGCAGGTTACCTTAGTGTTCTTGGGCATAGGCACTATGGTGGTCTGCTTTAACTTCTTATGGCTGCAAGGGGCAGTATTGAGTAGCCAGTTAAATCGTGCCCATTTCAAACGGCCTCGTACTCAATTCTTGCTCGTACAATATGCATATTATTATTACTATTGGATAGAAAACACTCTCTAGTTTCTAAAACCGTTTGATTATTTCTCTGAGTGAAACAGAAATCCTTCTGCAGCACATTTCCTGACCAGGAAGTGGAATGTCAGAAATCGATGCTCTGTTCAACTTCATGCCTATACATGGGCAATGAACGTAAGAGTTTACGTACACTTCATACACCTTCCCCTGGTTGTCAAGAGGCGGTGAGAGAAGAAATTTCGTGTCTATCTTGGTCTGAGGTGGAATTAAAGCTCTTTGTATGACGTGACCGTCCATTTCCTGTTTCTGGAGCGCGCGAAAGAGGACATGGATTTGCCTTCTGTTTAGCTGTCGTTATGGACGACTAACATCTCCGGTTTAGATTTTATTTGATACATGTGACCATATCATCGTAAAGTATGTTTTTTCAATATAGTTTAATCAGATTATTGAAATTTTTTCGGGAGTTTTGCCGTGTTCCGTTCTCTGACTTTGTTGACGTTGGAGAAATCCGTGCCACTTGGCAAGTGCCCATGCTAAATCAAGAGGGAAATTTGCCGTTCCAGATCCAAACAACGACTGTTCTGGACAAAGGACACCTTGTCCAACATTCTGACGGAAGATCACCAAAAGTAAGAAACATTTTATGATGCTATTTCTAATATCTGTCGTGCATGTGAACTGGTCGTTGGCGCCCAAGTGTTTCTAGGCTATTGTGGCTACGCTAATATAACGCTATATTGTGTTTTCGCTGTAAAACACTTGATAAATCGGAAATATTGTCTGGAATCACAAGATGCCTGTCTTTCAATTGCTGTACACTATGTATTTTTCAGAAATGTTTTATGATGAGTATTTAGTTATTTGGCGTTGGTGTCTGTAATTTTTCTGTCTGCTTTCGGTGCAATTTCCGACTGTAGCTGCAATGTAAACTATGATTTATACCTGAAATATGCAAATTTTTCGAAAAAAACATATGCTATACAATAAATATGTTATCAGACTGTCATCTGATGAGGTTGTTTCTTGGTTAGTGGCTATTTATATCTTTATTTGGCCGAATTTGTGATAGCTACTGATGGAGTCAAAAACTGATGGAGTAATAAAAGTGGAGTCTTTTGCTAACGTTGTTAGCTAATAGATTTACATATTTTGTCTTCCCTGTAAAACATTTTAAAAATCGGACATGTTGGCTGGATTCACAAGATCTGTACCTTTCATATGCTGTATTGGACTTGTTAATGTGTGAAAGTTAAATATTTTAAAAAAAATATCTTTTGAATTTCGCGCCCTGCACTTGAAGTGGCTGTTGTCATAAGTGTACCGACGTCGGGCTTGCACGCCTAACAGGTTAAGGATTGTCTCCACAGTGACTTGTCCATGTTAGTATTACAGACTCAGACAGGGAGAGGTTGAAAATGTCAGTGAAGACACTTGCTAGTTGGTCAGTGCATGCTTGCAGTACACGTCCTGGTAATCCGTCTGGCCCCGCGGCCTTGTGAATGTTGACCTGTTGACCTGTGTAAAGGTCTTACTTACGTCGGCTGCGGAGAGAGTGATCACACAGTCTTCTGGTACAGTTGGTGCTCTCATGCATATTTCAGTGTTATTTGCCTCGAAGCGAGCATAGAAGTAGTTTAGCTCGTCCGGTAGGCTTGTGCCACAGCTCTCGGCTCTGCTTCCCTTTGTAGTCTGTAATGGTTTGCAGACCCTGCCACATCCGACGAGCGTCAGAGCCGGTGTAGTACGACTCGATCTTAGTCCTGTTTTGAAGATTTGTCTGTTTGATGGTTCTTCGGAGGGCATAGCGAGATTTCTTGTAAGCTTCCGGGTTAGAGTCCCACTCCTTCAAAGCGGCAGCTCTAGCCTTTAGCTCAGTGCAATGCTGCTTGTTATCCATGGTTTCTGGTTGGGGAATGTACGTACGATCACTGTGGAGACAAAGTCATCGATGCACTTATTGATGAAGCCAATGACAGATGTGGTGTACTCCTCAATGCCATTGGAGGATTCCTGGAACATATACCATTTTTACAACATCATGCAGTGTCTATTCTGCTGTTTTCAAATAACAATTAATTAATTCACTGCAGGTGGTGTCAATTTCAATCCGACTGGTGTTAACCCCACTAGAATCAACACTCAGATAACACTGGTGTTAACCCCACTAGAATCAACACTCAGATATATCACTGGTGTTAACCCCACTAGAATCAACACTCAGATATAACACTGGTGTTAACCCCACTAGAATCAACACTCACTGTACTTTTTACCTTAACACCTATATTTTAACACCCACTAATTTGCTGTGTGGATTGTGGGTCTCTAAAAAACGCCATCTAAGTTGGTTCCTTTTAGCTCAGAGCTGAACAGAACATGACGCAGCAAGAATCTCCAAGACCCTGCCAAGATCTTTACTGTAACAGAGTTGAGAGAGAGCAGGGCACAGAATCAAGGGGAGTCTCAGCCTCAGCTAAAAAAAACAACACCCACAGTGCATTTTGTAGCCTACGTTCACAGCGAACGAGAAGGTATTTTGTTCTATTGTTGTGGCAGATCTTTAGATTTTTTTTTTAAAGAGCAAATGTGTTTTAGACACAAGAATCTGTGGCATCAAAGAGAGGTTCTGTTTTCATTTGTCACCACAGTGGGGCAGTGGTGAGTAGAACCACATGATGAGAGAACACTGGTCTCTGTTATCCAACATCTGATTCGTCTGGTATGTGAGAGTCTGGATAAGACAGAAACCTTCGCTAGCGCTTTTCATTCACACCAGGGAGACAGACTCTGGACGATAACTTGATCGCATATTTGCAAGAATATCAATTTTGATTATAACTATGCCACGGACACAAACAGGGAGAGTCCCGCCTGGTCTCTTCACACTCAGTCAGAAGAAACCACTGAGATCAACTTGGATCATTCTGATTTCTGGGACAGACAGGACATTCACTAAGTCCTAAGATAAGACATTCTATAGGCCCGGAAGTCTCCCTAAAGACAGGTTCCTATGTGTATGTTCTCTGTCTGTTCCCAGCAGTGTTCAGTGTTGTTCCCTGTCTTACTGCTCTCACCACCAGAGAAAGAGGGAGAGTCTGGACAAGAGCCCAGATGGCAAGAAGACAAGCCAACAACAACAACAACCACCAGCTCTCTACAACTGATCTGTAAGGACTCCTCAGTAATGGATCCTAGGCCCTGCTCGCTCGCTCTCACTCTCTCACTCTCTCACTCACACACACACACACACACACACACAGCTCCGTAAGGACTCTTCACTAAGAGAAGCTTGCCACACCTCTGCTCACAGTTCAGTACTAGTTTTCTCTGAAACATATTGTACATTTCCTGTGTGTTTCCTGTTTCCACAGCTCGTTATAGCTAGGCAGCTAACAGGTCTAACGTATCTCTCCCTGGTTCCTTAATGTCCCCATACTGTGGTTACCATGGCGTCTCCTGTGGTTAACAACATTCCCCTAGGGTTGACCAACGTTTGCTCTCCAGCTACATTAAATCAACTCCCTCAGTTCCCAGCACACATCGTCTCAGAATCCTCAGACGTGTAATGTTTCTAGCTAAAAATGCAAGCTAGCAGTTGGCTGTTACATGCCTTGATATCCATTGGCTGTTACATGCCTTGATATCCGTTGGCTGTTGGCTGTTGGCTGTTACATGCCTTGATATCCATTGGCTGTTGGCTGTTACATGCCTTGATATCCATTGGCTGTTGGCTGTTACATGCCTTGATATCCATTGGCTGTTACATGCCTTGATATCCATTGGCTGTTTAATGCCTTGATATCCATTGGCTGTTACATGCCTTGATATCCATTGGCTGTTGGCTGTTACATGCCTTGATATCCATTGGCTGTTGGCTGTTACATGCCTTGATATCCATTGGCTGTTACATGCCTTGATACCCATTGGCAGTTGGCTGTTAAATGCCTTGATATCCATTGGCAGTTGTTAGACTCTTGGAGGCAGTGGGTCTCATAGTACGTCCACAGACAGCTTGTGATGTCACCTGGCATGTCAAAGGGTCTATTCACTCTATTGCCCAAACAGGGCTGAATCCCTCTCTTTCTACCGGAAACAGGGCTGAATCCCTCTCTTTCTACCGGAAACAGGGCTGAATCCCTCTCTTTCTACCGGAAACAGGGCTGAATCCCTCTCTTTCTACCGGAAACAGGGCTGAATCCCTCTCTTTCTACCGGAAACAGGGCTGAATCCCTCTCTTTCTACCGGAAACAGGGCTGAATCCCTCTCTTTCTACCGGAAACAGGGCTGAATCCTTCTCTTTCTACCGGAAACAGGGCTGAATCCCTCCCTTTCTACCGGAAACAGGGCTGAATCCCTCTCTTTCTACCGGAAACAATGTATCCACTTCTTTATGAGACAATAAGAGAAAAGGGCAGTGAGGAAGAGAGGACTTTGTGCCAAATGGCAACCTATTTTCCACAAGACTCTGGTCTAAAGTAGTGCACTATATAGGGAACAGGGTGCCGTATGGGCCGTAACGGAGGACTTCAGAATAACATCCAGAACCTCTTTATAGTGCTGAGGATGTTGAGAAAACATGAAGGGAACAAGGAAGTGATGTCACCAAGTCGTTCCTGAGGAGTCTGGGAAGGCCTGCGAAAATAAGCACTTTAACCATTGGACAGGATCGCCTAATAAATTCCAGAATTAAAAGGTGAACCTAGCTGGAACACACACACTCAGACACGCAAGAACACACACACACACTCAGACACGCAAGCAGGAAAACACACACACTCAGACACGCAAGCAAGAACACACACACACTCAGACACGCAAGCAAGAACACACACACACTCAGACACGCAAGCAAGAACACACACACACTCACACACACTCAGACACGCAAGCAGGAAGACACACACAATCAGACACGCAAGCACACACACACACTCAGACACGCAAGCAAGAACACACACACTCAGACACACTCAGAAACGCAAGCAAGAACACACACACACACACTCAGAAACGCAAGCAAGAACACACACACACACACACTCAGACACGCAAGCAAGAACACACACACACACTCAGACACGCAAGCACAAACACGCACACACACACACACTCAGACAAGCAAAATCGAACACACATGCACACACACTCAGATATGCATGCACACACACACACACACACACACACACACACACACACACACACACACACAGTTGATTTTGACTCAAACAGCCACTTCACTGTTGCTTCCAGCTGAAGTACTTACCTACCAAACGTTGTGAGACTAGAATCAAATCCCCTAGTGGTCTGGGATTCCTAATTCCATAAGGAAAAGGGAGAGGAGAAATGCAGTGACCCTGCCCTGTAGTCAGGGATGAGGGGGATGTTCAGAAATGCAGTGACCCTGCCCTGTAGTCAGGGATGAGGGGGATGTTCAGAAATGCAGTGACCCTGCCCTGTAGTCAGGGATGAGGGGGATGTTCAGAAATGCAGTGACCCTGCCCAGTAGTCAGGGATGAGGGGATGTTCAGAAATGCAGTGACCCTGCCCAGTAGTCAGGGATGAGGGGGATGTTCAGAAATGCAGTGACCCTGCCCAGTAGTCAGGGATGAGGGGGATGTTCAGAAATGCAGTGACCCTGCCCAGTAGTCAGGGATGAGGGGGATGTTCAGAAATGCAGTGACCCTGCCCTGTAGTCAGGGATGAGGGAGGATGTTCAGAAATGCAGTGACCCTGCCCTGTAGTCAGGGATGAGGGGGATGTTCAGAAATGCAGTGACCCTGCCCTGTAGTCAGGGATGAGGGGGATGTTCAGAAATGCAGTGACCCTGCCCTGTAGTCAGGGATGAGGGGGATGTTCAGAAATGCAGTGACCCTGCCCAGTAGTCAGGGATGAGGGGGATGTTCAGAAATGCAGTGACCCTGCCCAGTAGTCAGGGATGAGGGGATGTTCAGAAATGCAGTGACCCTGCCCAGTAGTCAGGGATGAGGGGGATGTTCAGAAATGCAGTGACCCTGCCCAGTAGTCAGGGATGAGGGGGATGTTCAGAAATGCAGTGACCCTGCCCAGTAGTCAGGGATGAGGGGGATGTTCAGAAATGCAGTGACCCTGCCCTGTAGTCAGGGATGAGGGGGATGATCAGAAATGCAGTGACCCTTCCCTGTAGTCAGGGATGAGGGGGATGTTCAGAAATGCAGTGACCCTGCCCTGTAGTCAGGGACGAGGGAGGATGTTCAGAAATGCAGTGACCCTGCCCTGTAGTCAGGGATGAGGGGGATGTTCAGAAATGCAGTGACCCTGCCCTGTAGTCAGGGATGAGGGGGATGTTCAGAAATGCAGTGACCCTGCCCTGTAGTCAGGGATGAGGGGGATGATCAGAAATGCAGTGACCCTGCCCTGTAGTCAGGGATGAGGGGGATGTTCAGAAATGCAGTGACCCTGCCCTGTAGTCAGGGATGAGGGGGATGTTCAGAAATGCAGTGACCCTGCCCAGTAGTCAGGGATGAGGGGGATGATCAGAAATGCAGTGACCATGCCCTGTAGTCAGGGACGAGGGAGGATGTTCAGAAATGCAGTGACCCTGCCCAGTAGTCAGGGATGAGGGGGATGATCAGAAATGCAGTGACCCTGCCCTGTAGTCAGGGACGAGGGAGGATGTTCAGAAATGCAGTGACCCTGCCCTGTATTCAGGGATGAGGGGGATGATCAGAAATGCAGTGACCCTGCCCTGTAGTCAGGGACGAGGGAGGATGTTCAGAAATGCAGTGACCCTGCCCTGTATTCAGGGATGAGGGGATGTTCAGAAATGCAGTGACCCTGCCCAGTAGTCAGGGATAAGGGGATGTTCAGAAATGCAGTGACCCTGCCCAGTAGTCAGGGATGAGGGGGATGATCAGAAATGCAGTGACCATGCCCTGTAGTCAGGGATGAGGGGGATGTTCAGAAATGCAGTGACCCTGCCCTGTAGTCAGGGATGAGGGGGATGATCAGAAATGCAGTGACCCTTCCCTGTAGTCAGGGATGAGGGGGATGTTCAGAAATGCAGTGACCCTGCCCTGTAGTCAGGGATGAGGGGGATGTTCAGAAATGCAGTGACCCTGCCCAGTAGTCAGGGATGAGGGGGATGATCAGAAATGCAGTGACCCAGCCCAGTAGTCAGGGATGAGGGGGATGATCAGAAATGCAGTGACCCTGCCCAGTAGTCAGGGATGAGGGGGATGATCAGAAATGCAGTGACCCAGCCCAGTAGTCAGGGATGAGGGGGATGATCAGAAATGCAGTGACCCAGCCCAGTAGTCAGGGATGAGGGGATGTTCAGAAATGCAGTGACCCAGCCCAGTAGTCAGGGAAGAGGGGGATGTTCAGAAATGCAGTGACCCAGCCCAGTAGTCAGGGATGAGGGGGATGTTCAGAAATGCAGTGACCCTTCCCTGTATTCAGGGATGAGGGGGATGTTCAGAAATGCAGTGACCCTTCCCTGTATTCAGGGATGAGGGGGATGTTCAGAAATGCAGTGACCCTGCCCAGTAGTCAGGGATGAGGGGGATGATCAGAAATGCAGTGACCCTGCCCAGTAGTCAGGGATGAGGGGGATGATCAGAAATGCAGTGACCCTGCCCAGTAGTCAGGGATGAGGGGGATGTTCAGAAATGCAGTGACCCAGCCCAGTAGTCAGGGATGAGGGGGATGATCAGAAATGCAGTGACCATGCCCTGTAGTCAGGGACGAGGGAGGATGTTCAGAAATGCAGTGACCCTGCCCTGTATTCAGGGATGAGGGGATGTTCAGAAATGCAGTGACCCTGCCCAGTAGTCAGGGATAAGGGGATGTTCAGAAATGCAGTGACCCTGCCCAGTAGTCAGGGAAGAGGGGGATGTTCAGAAATGCAGTGACCCTGCCCTGTATTCAGGGATGAGGGGATGTTCAGAAATGCAGTGACCCTGCCCAGTAGTCAGGGAAGAGGGGGATGTTCAGAAATGCAGTGACCCTGCCTTGTACTCAGGGACGAGGGAGGATGTTCAGAAATGCAGTGACCCTGCCCTGTAGTCAGGGATGAGGATGGAGGAGAGAAAAAGGGGGGATGAGAGGAGAGGAGGGGAGAGGAGGGCAGGGGAGGGGATGAGACGGGAGGACAGTGGGTGGCAGGGGAGGGGATGAGAGGGGAGAGGAGGGGAGGGGAGAGGAGTGGAGTGACCTCGGTGCCCTCTGGCCCAGCAGCCTGTGTCTAATCAATTACTACTGGCATTCAGGAGCCCACCAACAAACAGCAACAGCAAAGATAGTGATGGGGATGTGGAGGGGCAGACGAGGGCAGGAATGAAGCCTAACAAACTGATTTGATCAAAATGCTGTTCGTTTCAAGAATGTGAGTCAGTGGAATAAGACCCCAGGGCTTCTAGTATAACCTGATAATAAGACCCCAGGGCGTCTAGTATAACCTGGTAATTAGAACCCAGGACTTCTAGTATAACCTGACAATAAGACCCCAGGGCTTCTAGTATAACCTGGTGATAAGACCCCAGGGCTTCTAGTATAACCTTGCAATAAGACCCCAGGGCTTCTAATATAACCTGACAGTAAGACCCCAGGGCTTCTAGTATAACCTGATGATAAGACCCCAGGGCTTCTAGTATAACCTGATAATAAGACCCCAGGGCTTCTAGTATAACCTGGTAATTAGAACCCATGGCTTCTAGTAAAACCCGGTAATTAGAACCCAGGGTTTCTAGTTTAACCTGACAATAAGACCACAGGGCTTCTAGTATAACCTGGTAATTAGAACCCAGGACTTCTAGTAAAACCTGGTAATTAGAACCCGTGGCTTCTAGTATAACCTGGTAATTAGAACCCGTGGCTTCTAGTAAAACCTGGTAATTAGAACCCAGGGCTTCAATTTTAACCTGACAATAAGACCCCAGGGCTTCTAGTAAAACCTGGTAATTAGAACCCAGGGATTCTAGTAAAACCTGGTAATTAGAACCCAGGTCTTCTAGTATAACCTGACAATAAGACCCCAGGGCTTCTAGTATAACCTGATAAGACCCCGGGGCTCCTAGCATAACCTGACAATAAGACCCCAGGCCTTCTATAATAACCTGACAATAGACCCCAGGGCTTCTAGTATAACCTGGTAATCAGACCCCAGGGCCTCTAGTATAACCTGACAATAAGACCCCAGGGCTTCTAGTATAACCTGACAATAAGACCCCAGGGCTTCTAGTATAACCTGGTGATAAGACCCCAGGGCTTCTAGTATAACCTTGCAATAAGACCCCAGGGCTTCTAATATAACCTGACAGTAAGACCCCAGGGCTTCTAGTATAACCTGATGATAAGACCCCAGGGCTTCTAGTATAACCTGATGATAAGACCCCAGGGCTTCTAGTATAACCTGGTAATTAGAACCCATGGCTTCTAGTAAAACCTGGTAATTAGAACCCAGGGCTTCTAGTATAACCTGGTAATTAGAACCCGTGGCTTCTAGTAAAACCTGGTAATTAGAACCCAGGGCTTCAATTTTAACCTGACAATAAGACCCCGGGGCTCCTAGCATAACCTGACAATAAGACCCCAGGCCTTCTATAATAACCTGACAATAGACCCCAGGGCTTCTAGTATAACCTGGTGATAAGACCCCAGGGCTTCTAGTATAACCTGGTAATCAGACCCCAGGGCCTCTAGTATAACCTGGTAATAAGACCCCAGGGCTTCTAGTATAACCTGGTGATAAGACCCCAGGGCTTCTAAAATAACATGGTAATAAGACCCCAGGGCTTCTAGTATAACCTGGTAATAAGAACCCAGGGCTTCTAGTATAACCTGGTAATAAGAACCCAGGGCTTCTAGTATAACCTGGTAATAAGACCCCAGGGCTTCTAGTATAACCTGGTAATAACACCCCAGGGCTTCTAGTATAACCTGGTAATAACACCCCAGGGCCTCTAGTATAACCTGGTAATTAGAACCCAGGGTTTCTAGTAAAACCTGACAATAAGACCCCAGGGCTTCTAGTATAACCTGGTGATAAGACCCCAGGGCTTCTAGTATAACCTGGTAATCAGACCCCAGGGCCTCTAGTATAACCTGACAATAAGACCCCAGGGATTCTAGTATAACCTGGTAATAAGACCCCAGGGCTTCTAGTATAACCTGGTGATAAGACCCCAGGGCTTCTAGTATAACCTGGTAATAAGACCCCAGGGCTTCTAGTATAACCTGGTAATAAGAACCCAGGGCTTCTAGTATAACCTGATAAGACCCCGGGGCTTCTAGCATAACCTTACAATAAGACCCCAGGGCTTCTATAATAACCTGACAATACACCCCAGGGCCTCTAGTATAACCTGGTGATAAGACCCCAGGGCTTCTAGTATAACCTGGTAATAAGACCCCAGGGCATCTAGTATAACCTGGTAATAAGACCCCGGGGCTTCTAGTATAACCTGGCAATAAGACCCCAGGGCTTCTAGTATAACCTGGTAATAAGACCCCAGGGCTTCTAATATAACCTGGTAATAAGACCCCAGGGCTTCTAGTATAACCTGGTAATAAGTCCCCAGGGCTTCTAGTATAACCTGGTAATAAGACCCCAGGGCTTCTAGTATAACCTGATAAGACCCCGGGGCTTCTAGCATAACCTTACAATAAGACCCCAGGGCTTCTATAATAACCTGACAATACACCCCAGGGCTTCTAGTATAACCTGGTGATAAGACCCCAGGGCTTCTAGTATAACCTGGTAATAAGACCCCAGGGCTTCTAGTATAACCTGGTAATAAGACCCCAGGGCTTCTAATATAACCTGGTAATAAGACCCCAGGGCTTCTAGTATAACCTGGTAATAAGACCCCAGGGCTTCTAGTATAACCTGATAATAAGACCCCAGGGCTTCTAGTATAATTAATGATAAGACCCCAGGGCTTCTAGTATAACCTGGCAATTAGAACCCATGGCTTCTAGTAAAACCTGGTAATTAGAACCCAGGGCTTCTATTTTAACCTGACAATAAGACCCCAGGGCTTCTAGTATAACCTGACAATAAGACCCCAGGGCTTCTAGTATAACATGGTAATAAGAACCCAGGGCTTCTAGTATAACCTGACATTAAGACCCCAGGGCATCTAGTATAACCTGGTAATAAGACCCCAGGGCTTCTAGTATAACCTTGCAATAAGACCCCAGGGCTACTAGTATAACCTTGCAGTAAGACCCCAGGGCTTCTAGTATAACCTGGTGATGAGACCCCAGGGCTTCTAGTATAACCTGGTAATAAGACCCCAGGGCTTCTAATATAACCTGGTAATAAGACCCCAGGGCTTCTAGTATAACCTGGTAATAAGACCCCAGGGCTTCTAGTATAACCTGGTAATAAGACCCCAGGGCTTCTAGTATAATCTGATAATAAGACCCCAGGGCTTCTAGTATAATTAATGATAAGACCCCAGGGCTTGTAGTATAACCTGGTAATAAGAACCCAGGGCTTCTAGTATAACCTGGTGATAAGAACCCAGGGCTTCTAGTATAACCTGGTGATAAGACCCCAGCGCTTCTAGTATAACCTGGTAATAACACCCCAGGGCGTCTAATATAACCTGGTAATAAGACCCCAGGGCTTCTAGTATAACCTGGTTATAAGACCCCAGGGCTTCTAGTATAACCTGGTTATAAGACCCCAGGGCTTCTAGTATAACCTGGTGATAAGACCCAAGGGCTTCTAGTATAACCTGGTAATCAGACCCCAGGGCCTCTAGTATAACCTGACAATAAGATCCCAGGGCTTCTAGTATAACCTGGTAATAAGACCCCAGGGCTTCTAGTATAACCTGGTAATAAGAACCCAGGGCTTCTAGTATAACCTGGTGATAAGACCCCAGGGCTTCTAGTATAACCTGGTAATAACACCCCAGGGCTTCTAGTATAACCTGGTAATAACACCCAAGGGCTTCTAATATAACCTGGTAATAAGACCCCAGGGCTTCTAGTATAACCTGGTGATAAGACCCCAGGGCTTCTAGTATAACCTGGTGATAAGACCCCAGGGCTTATAGTATAACCTGGTAATAACACCCCTAAGCTTCTAATATAACCTGGTATTAAGACCCCAGGGCTTCTAGTATAACCTGGTGATAAGACCCCAGGGCTTCTGGTATAACCTGGTGATAAGACCCCAGGGCTTCTAGTATAACCTGGTGATAAGACCCCAGGGCTTCTAGTATAACCTGGTAATCAGACCCCAGGGCTTCTAGTATAACCTGGTAATCAGACCCCAGGGCCTCTAGTATAACCTGGTAATCAGACCCCAGGGCCTCTAGTATAACCTGACAATAAGACCCCAGGGCTTCTAGTATAACCTCACAATAAGACCCCAGGGCTTCTATAATAACCTGACAATACACCCCAGGGCTTCTAGTATAACCTGGTGATAAGACCCCAGGGCTTCTAGTATAACCTGATAATAAGACCCCAGGGCGTCTAGTATAACCTGATAATAAGACCCCAGGGCTTCTAGTATAATTAATGATAAGAACCCAGGGCTTCTAGTATAACCTGGTAATAAGAACCCAGGGCTTCTAGTATAACCTGGTAATAAGAACCCAGGTCTTCTAGTATAACCTGGTGATAAGACCCCAGGGCTTCTAGTATAACCTGGTAATAAGACCCCAGGGCATCTAGTATAACCTGGTAATAACACCCCAAGGCTTCTAATATAACCTGGTAATAAGACCCCAGGGCTTCTAGTATAACCTGGTGATAAGACCCCAGGGCTTCTAGTATAACATGGTAATCAGACCCCAGGGCCTCTAGTATAACCTGACAATAAGACCCCAGGGCCTCTAGTATAACCTGACAATAAGACCCCAGGGGTTCTAGTATAACCTGGTAATAACACCCCAGGGCTTCTAGTATAACCTAGTAATAACACGCCAGGGCTTCTAATATAACCTAGTAATAACACCCCAGGGCTTCTAATATAACCTGGTAATAAGACCCCAGGGCTTCTAGTATAACCTGGTGATAAGACCCCAGGGCTTCTAGTATAACCTGGTGATAAGACCCCAGGGCTTCTAGTATAACCTGGTGATAAGACCCCAGGGCTTCTAGTATAACCTGGTGATAAGACCCCAGGGCTTCTAGTATAACCTGGTGATAAGACCCCGGGGCTTCTAGCATAACCTGAAAATAAGACCCCAGGGCTTCTATAATAACCTGACAATAGACCACAGGGCTTCTAGTATAACCTGGTAATTAGAACCCAGGGCTTCTAGTATAACCTGACAATAAGACCCCAGGGCTTCTAGTATAACCTGGTGATAAGACCCCAGGGCTTCTAGTATAACCTGGTAATAAGACCCCAGGGCTTCTAGTATAACCTGGTAATAAGACCCCAGGGCTTCTAATATAACCTGGTAATAAGACCCCAGGGCTTCTAGTATAACCTGATAATAAGACCCCAAAGCTTCTAGTATAACCTGATAATAAGACCCCAGGGCTTCTAGTATAATTAATGATAAGACACCAGGGCTTGTAGTATAACCTGGTAATAAGAACCCAGGGCTTCTAGTATAACCTGGTGATAAGACCCCAGCGCTTCTAGTATAACCTGGTAATAACACCCCAGGGCTTCTAGTATAACCTGGTAATAACACCCCAGGGCTTCTAATATAACCTGGTAATAAGACCCCAGGGCTTCTAGTATAACCTGGTGATAAGACCCCAGGGCTTCTAGTATAACCTGGTGATAAGACCCCAGGGCTTCTAGTATAACCTGGTAATCAGACCCCAGGGCCTCTAGTATAACCTGACAATAAGATCCCAGGGCTTCTAGTATAACCTGGTAATAAGACCCCAGGGCTTCTAGTATAACCTGGTAATAAGACCCCAGGGCTTCTAGTATAACATGGTAATCAGACCCCAGGGCCTCTAGTATAACCTGACAATAAGACCCCAGGGCCTCTAGTATAACCTGACAATAAGACCCCAGGGGTTCTAGTATAACCTGGTAATAACACCCCAGGGCTTCTAGTATAACCTAGTAATAACACGCCAGGGCTTCTAATATAACCTAGTAATAACACCCCAGGGCTTCTAATATAACCTGGTAATAAGACCCCAGGGCTTCTAGTATAACCTGGTGATAAGACCCCAGGGCTTCTAGTATAACCTGGTGATAAGACCCCAGGGCTTCTAGTATAACATGGTAATCAGACCCCAGGGCCTTTAGTATAACCTGACAATAAGACCCCCGGGCCTCTAGTATAACCTGACAATAAGACCCCAGGGGTTCTAGTATAACCTGGTAATAACACCCCAGGGCTTCTAGTATAACCTAGTAATAACACCCCAGGGCTTCTAATATAACCTAGTAATAACACCCCAGGGCTTCTAATATAACCTGGTAATAAGACCCCAGGGCTTCTAGTATAACCTGGTGATAAGACCCCAGGGCTTCTAGTATAACCTGGTGATAAGACCCCAGGGCTTCTAGTATAACCTGGTGATAAGACCCCAGGGCTTCTAGTATAACCTGGTGATAAGACCCCAGGGCTTCTAGTATAACCTGGTAGTAAGACCCCAGGGCTTCTAGTATAACCTGGTAATAAGACCCCAGGGCTTCTAGTATAACCTGGTAATAAGACCCCAGGGCTTCTAATATAACCTGGTGATAAGACCCCAGGGCTTCTAGTATAAGCTGGTGATAAGACCCCAGGGCTTCTAGTATAACCTGGTGATAAGACCCCGGGGCTTCTAGCATAACCTTACAATAAGACCCCAGGGCTTCTATAATAACCTGACAATACACCCCAGGGCTTCTAGTATAACCTGGTAATAAGACCCCAGGGCTTCTAGTATAACCTGGTGATAAGACCCCAGGGCTTCTAGTATAACCTGGTAATAAGACCCCAGGGCTTCTAGTATAACCTGGTGATAAGACCCCAGGGCTTCTAGTATAACCTGGTGATAAGACCCCAGGGCTTCTAGTATAACCTGGTAATCAGACCCCAGGGCCTCTAGTATAACCTGACAATAAGATCCCAGGGCTTCTAGTATAACCTGGTAATAAGACCCCAGGGCTTCTAGTATAACCTGGTAATAAGACCCCAGGGCTTCTAGTATAACATGGTAATCAGACCCCAGGGCCTCTAGTATAACCTGACAATAAGACCCCAGGGCCTCTAGTATAACCTGACAATAAGACCCCAGGGGTTCTAGTATAACCTGGTAATAACACCCCAGGGCTTCTAGTATAACCTAGTAATAACACGCCAGGGCTTCTAATATAACCTAGTAATAACACCCCAGGGCTTCTAATATAACCTGGTAATAAGACCCCAGGGCTTCTAGTATAACCTGGTGATAAGACCCCAGGGCTTCTAGTATAACCTGGTGATAAGACCCCAGGGCTTCTAGTATAACATGGTAATCAGACCCCAGGGCCTTTAGTATAACCTGACAATAAGACCCCCGGGCCTCTAGTATAACCTGACAATAAGACCCCAGGGGTTCTAGTATAACCTGGTAATAACACCCCAGGGCTTCTAGTATAACCTAGTAATAACACCCCAGGGCTTCTAATATAACCTAGTAATAACACCCCAGGGCTTCTAATATAACCTGGTAATAAGACCCCAGGGCTTCTAGTATAACCTGGTGATAAGACCCCAGGGCTTCTAGTATAACCTGGTGATAAGACCCCAGGGCTTCTAGTATAACCTGGTGATAAGACCCCAGGGCTTCTAGTATAACCTGGTGATAAGACCCCAGGGCTTCTAGTATAACCTGGTGATAAGACCCCGGGGCTTCTAGCATAACCTGAAAATAAGACCCCAGGGCTTCTATAATAACCTGACAATAGACCACAGGGCTTCTAGTATAACCTGGTAATTAGAACCCAGGGCTTCTAGTATAACCTGACAATAAGACCCCAGGGCTTCTAGTATAACCTGGTGATAAGACCCCAGGGCTTCTAGTATAACCTGGTGATAAGACCCCAGGGCTTCTAGTATAAGCTGGTGATAAGACCCCAGGGCTTCTAGTATAACCTGGTGATAAGACCCCATGGCTTCTAGTATAACCTGATAATAAGACCCCAGGGCTTCTAGTATTACCTGGTAATAAGACCCCAGGGCTTCTAGTATAACCTGGTAGTAAGACCCCAGGGCTTCTAGTATAACCTGGTAATAAGACCCCAGGGCTTCTAGTATAACCTGGTAATAAGACCCCAGGGCTTCTAATATAACCTGGTGATAAGACCCCAGGGCTTCTAATATAACCTGGTGATAAGACCCCAGGGCTTCTAGTATAAGCTGGTGATAAGACCCCAGGGCTTCTAGTATAACCTGGTGATAAGACCCCGGGGCTTCTAGCATAACCTTACAATAAGACCCCAGGGCTTCTATAATAACCTGACAATACACCCCAGGGCTTCTAGTATAACCTGGTAATAAGACCCCAGGGCTTCTAGTATAACCTGGTGATAAGACCCCAGGGCTTCTAGTATAACCTGGTGATAAGACCCCAGGGATTCTAGTATAACCTGGTGATAAGTCCCCAGGGCTTCTAGTATAACCTGGTGATAAGACCCCAGGGCTTCTAGCATAACCTTACAATAAGACCCCAGGGCTTCTATAATAACCTGACAATACACCCCAGGGCTTCTAGTATAACCTGGTGATAAGACCCCAGGGCTTCTAGTATAACCTGGTGATACGACCCCAGGGCTTCTAGTATAACCTGGTGATAAGACCCCAGGGATTCTAGTATAACCTGGTGATAAGACCCCAGGGCTTCTAGTATAACCTGGTAATAAGATCCCGGGGCTTCTAGCATAACCTGACAATAAGACCCCAGGGCTTCTATAATAACCTGACAATAAGACCCCAGGGCTTCTATAATAACCTGACAATAGACCCCAGGGCTTCTAGTATAACCTGGTAATTAGAACCCAGAGCTTCTAGTAAAACCTGGTAATTAGAACCCAGGGCTTCTATTTTAACCTGACAATAAGACCCCAGGGCTTCTAATATAACCTGACAGTAAGACCCCAGGGCTTCTAGTATAACCTGGTAATAACACCCCAGGTCTTCTAGTATAACCTGATAAGACCCCAGGGCTTCTGGTATAACCTGGTAATTAGAACCCAGGGCTTCTGGTAAAACCTGGTAATTAGAACCCAGGGATTCTAGTATAACCTGACAATAAGACCCCAGGTCTTCTAGTATAACCTGGTGATAAGACCCCAGGGCTTCTAGTATAACCTGGTAATAAGACCCCAGGGCTTCTAGTATAACCTGGTGATAAGACCCCAGGGCTTCTAGTATAACCTGGTGATAAGACCCCAGGGCTTCTAGTATAACCTAATAATAAGACCCCAGGGCTTCTAGTATAGCCTGGTAATAAGACCCCAGGGCTTCTAGTATAGCCTGGTAATAAGACCCCAGGGCTTCTAGTATAACCTGATAAGACCCCGGGGCTTCTAGCATAACCTTACAATAAGACCCCAGGGCTTCTATAATAACCTGACAATACACCCCAGGGCTTCTAGTATAACCTGGTAATAACACCCCATGGCTTCTAATATAACCTGATAATAAGACCCCAGGGCTTCTAGTATAATTAATGATAAGACCCCAGGGCTTCTAGTATAACCTGGTAATTAGAACCCATGGCTTCTAGTAAAACCTGGTAATAAGACCCCAGGGCTTCTAGTAAAACCTGGTAATAAGACCCCAGGGCTTCTAGTATAACCTGGTAATTAGAACCCAGGGCTTCTACTATAACATGGTAATAAGACCCCAGGGCTTCTAGTATAACCTGGTGATCAGACCCCAGGGCTTCTAGTTTAACCTGGTAATAACACCCCAGGTCTTCTAGTATAACCTGGTAATAAGACCCCAGGGCTTCTAGTATAACCTGGTAATAACACCCCAGGGCTTCTAATATAACCTGGTAATAAGACCCCATGGCTTCTAGTATAACCTGGTTATAAGACCCCAGGGCTTCTAGTATAACCTGGTAATCAGACCCCATGGCCTCTAGTATAACCTGACAATAAGACCCCAGGGCTTCTAGTATAACCTGGTGATAAGCCCCCAGGGCTTCTCTTATAACCTGGTGATAAGACCCCAGGGCTTCTAATATAACCTGGTAATAAGACCCCAGGGCTTCTAATATAACCTGGTAATAAGACCCCAGGGCTTCTAGTATAACCTGGTAATAAGAACCCAGGGCTTCTAGTATAACCTGGTAATTAGAACCCAGGGCTTCTAGTATAACCTGGTGATCAGACCCCAGGGCTTTTAGTATAACCTGGTGATAAGACCCCAGGGCTTCTAGTATAACCTGGTAATAATACCCCAGGGCTTCTAGTATAACCTGATGATAAGACCCCAGGGCTTCTAATATAGCCTGATTCTATTCTTCTGTGTTTTTAAAGCAACAGTTAATGAGCCTGAGAACGTACTATTCTGTCCTCTGTAGATGGACTGAACGTTAAGTAGGTTCTGAAAGACAGTATCACAAGTTGCTTGGTCATGTAGGGAACAAACAGCAGACAACTAACCAGCTAAATACCGACAAACAGCAGACAACTAACCAGCTAAATACCGACAAACAGCAGACAACTAACCAGCTAAATACCGACAAACAGCAGACAACTAACCAGCTAAATACCGACAAACAGCAGACAACTAACCAGCTAAAGTAAGACAAACAGCAGACAACTAAGCAGCTACAGTAAGACAAACAGCAGACAACTAAGCAGCTACAGTAAGACAAACAGCAGACAACTAACCAGCTACAGTAAGACAAACAGCAGACAACTAACCAGCTAAATACCGACAAACAGCAGGCAACTAACCAGCTAAATACCGACAAACAGCAGACAACTAACCAGCTACAGTAAGACAAACAGTAGACAACTAACCAGCTACAGTAAGACAAACAGCAGACAACTAACCAGCTAAATACCGACAAACAGCAGACAACTAACCAGCTACAGTAAGACAAACAGCAGACAACTAACCAGCTACAGTAAGACAAACAGCAGACAACTAACCAGCTACAGTAAGACAAACACAAGACAACTAACCGGCTACAGTAGGACAAACAGCAGACAACTAACCGGCTACAGTAAGACAAACAGTAGACAACTAACCAGCTACAGTAAGACAAACTATAGGACAACAAGGCATCTATAGTAAGACAAACTTTAGGACAACGAGGCAGCTACAGTAAAACAAACTATAGGACAACGAGGCAGCTACAGTAAAACAAACTATAGGACAACTAACCAGCTACAGTAAAACAAACTATAGGACAACGAGGCAGCTACAGTAAGACAAACTATAGGACAACGAGGCAGCTACAGTAAGACAAACTATAGGACAACGAGGCAGCTACAGTAAAACAAACTTTAGGACAACGAGGCAGCTACGGTAAAACAAACTTTAGGACAACGAGGCAGCTACGGTAAAACAAACTTTAGGACAACGAGGCAGCTACGGTAAAACAAACTTTAGGACAACGAGGCAGCTACGGTAAAACAAACTTTAGGACAACGAGGCAGCTACAGTAAGACAAACTTTAGGACAACGGGGCAGCTACAGTAAGACAAACTTTAGGACAACGGGGCAGCTACAGTAAGACAAACTTTAGGACAACGGGGCAGCTACAGTAAGACAAACTTTAGGACAACGGGGCAGCTACAGTAAGACAAACTTTAGGACAACGGGGCAGCTACAGTAAGACAAACTTTAGGACAACGGGGCAGCTACAGTAAGACAAACTTTAGGACAACGGGGCAGCTACAGTAAGACAAACTTTAGGACAACGGGGCAGCTACAGTAAGACAAACTTTAGGACAACGGGGCAGCTACAGTAAGACAAACTTTAGGACAACGGGGCAGCTACAGTAAGACAAACTTTAGGACAACGAGGCAGCTACAGTAAGACAAACTATAGGACAACGAGGCAGCTACAGTAAGACAAACTATAGGACAACGAGGCAGCTACAGTAAGACAAACTATAGGACAACGAGGCAGCTACATAAAAACAGAAACCTTTTGTTGTGGTTCAGCTTTTTGAAGCAGTGGGGGAATAATTTACTGGCCTCTGTTTTATTATAGAGTGTGCCGTTCCCACGCCTAGAGTGGAGGAAAAGTCCTACCAAATAATATGTCTTAAAGTGGTTGATTGGCTCTCTGGAATCTTGAATATGCGTCCCAAATAGCACCTTATGCACTATTTAGTGCACTACTTTTGTTCAAGGACATTTAGGACACATACCACGGTCAAGTCAAGTCAAGTCAAGTCAAGCCAGCCAGCCAGTGTCAATATTTCTCCCTTTGTTTTTCTCTTTCTCTCTCGTCTCTGTCTCTTCCTCTCTCCTGCTTTCCTGCCTCTCTTTCTATCTCTCCATAAAACAAGATGGGTGAATGAAAAACAAACACTGCTGATATACACAGGAACAAAGGCCCCTCATCGCTTTCACTCTCTTAGGGTTTATTCTCATTGATGGGAATGAAGGAATATTTGGAGAGACTCTCGAGAGGTATAAATGATCGCGAAACATTACTGTAATGTAAGCGTATGTATACGTCACATCATGAACGCTAGCTGTGGAGGTCACGCACGCCAAACGCCCCCGTAGTTGCCCCCCCTCTAAGCAGGGCGATGTAAACAGCATTGTCTCGTTGCCCAACAAATACTGAAATTGCTGTAACAGCTATATTCAGAAATTGTCTTTACAAAGATGTGCATCGGTTGTACATTGGTTGACAATGCTGAGGCTAGCTTTCTACACCGCTAGGCTAGCTGGAGCAGTTCCATCACTAGACAGTAGTAGGAAGATTGAACCCTGTTTTACAAGACGTGCATTGGTTGATCGGGATGAGGCTAGCTCTCCACACCGCTATCGCTAGGCTAGCTGTAGTTACATTAATTATTAATGGGATTGTGGCCACCACTGTAAAACTCCAACACCTAGATGAAGGTCTACTTTCCAATGGGAACTGTATGTAGTGTAGATGTAAACCAGTTTACCACTGACTCCTGTCTTTTCTGATGACTGACTGTCTTGACCGGATGTCTTGACCGGATGTCTTGACCGGATGTCTTGACCGGATGTCTTGACCGGATGTCTTGACCGGCTGTCTTGACCGGCTGTCTTGACCGGCTGTCTTGACCGGATGTTTTGACCGGCTGTTTTGACCGGCTGTTTTGACCGACTGTCTTGACCGACTGTCTTGACCGACTGTCTTGACCGGCTGTTTTGACCGACTGTCTTGACCGGCTGTTTTGACTGACTGTCTTGACCGGCTGTCTTGACCGGCTGTCTTGACCGGCTGTCTTGACCGGCTGTCTTGACCGGCTGTCTTGACCGACTGTCTTGACCGACTGTCTTGACCGACTGTCTTGACCGACTGTCTTGACCGACTGTCTTGACTGACTGTCTTGACTGACTGTCTTGACTGACTGTCTTGACCGGCTGTCTTGACCGGCTGTCTTGAAAAAAAAAAAAAATCCAGAAAGTCCCATTGCATGATTTTTAAGTAATTAATTTGCATTTTATTTATCAATCAACGGCTTTCTAAGTCTAAGCTTCATCAATACACTGCCTTGCAAAAGTGTTCATCCCCCTTGGCATTTTTACTATTTTGTTGCATTACAACTTGTAATTTAAATTGATTTTTATTTGGATTTCATGTAACGGACATACACAAAATAGTCCAAATTGGTGAAGTGAAATTCAAAAAATATATATTGTATCAAAAAATTAAAAAAAAAATTACAACGGAAAAGTGCTGCATGCATATGTATTCACCCCCTTTGCTATGAAGCCCCTAAATAAGATCTGGTGCAACCAATAACCTTCAGAAGTCACATAATTAGTTAAATAAAGTCCACCTGTGAGCAATTTAAGTGTCACATGATCTGTCACATGATCTCAGTATATATACAGCTGTTCTGAAAGGCCCCAGAGTAACACCACTACGCAAGCGGTACCATGAAGAGCTCTCCAAACAGGTCAGGGACAAAGTTGTAGAGAAGTACAGATCAGAGTTGGGTTATAAAAAATGATCAGAAACCTTTAACATCCCACAGAGCACCATTAAATCAAAAAAAAATATTAATTGGAAAGAATATTTCACCACAACAAACCTGCCAAGAGAGGGCCGCCCACCAAAACTCATGGACCAGGCAAGAAGGGTATTCATCAGAGAGGCAACAAAGAGACCAAAGATAACCCTGAAGGAGCTGCAAAGCTCCACAGCGGAGATTGGAGTATCTGTCCATAGGACCACTTTAAGCTGGGCTTTATGGAAGAGTGGTCCGAAAAAAAGCCATTGCTTGAAGAAAAAAATAAGCAAACATGTTTGCCAAAAGGCATGTGGCAGACTCCCCAAACACACGGAAGAAGGTACTCTGGTCAGATGAGACTAAAATTGAGCTTTTTGGCCATCAAGGAAAACGCATGTCTGGCGCAAACCCAACACCTCTCATCACCCCGAGAATACCATCCCCACAGTGAAGCATGGTGGTGGCAGCATGTCTGATTAATGCCCTTCTTGCCTGAATTAGGAAGGACGCCTGCAACTTTGTAGTGACTGGGTATATTGATACACCATCCAAGTGTAATTAATAACTTCATCATGCTCAAAGGGGATATTCAACGTCTGCTTTTTTTTTTTAACCCATCTACCAATAGGTGCCCTTTAGTAGGAATTGGAAAACCTCCCTGATCTTTGTGGTTGAATCTGTGTTTGAAATTCACTGCTTGACTGAGGGACCTTACAGATAATTGTATGTGTACAGAGATGAGGTAGTCATTCAAAAATCATGTTAACCACTATTATTGCACACAGAGTGAGTCCATGCAACGTATCGTGTGACTTGTTAACCAAACTTTAAGCCTGAATGTATATAGGCTGCCTTGGCACCAGCTAATTAGGGATCCTAATATAATACTAAATACTTGACTCTTGGACTCTTAGCTGGACTGTTAGCTTGACACCGTGGGTAAAGGAGCCACACTGTGTTGCATCTGTGCTCAGCCATAACAAACATCAATAGAAAACACAGGTGTTGTTGAACACTAATGGGAAATACCCTTAGCTCTACAGTACACACACACACACACACTGCAATTCAAGGTCACTAGTGAAGCTCAATTCAAGGTCACTAGTGAAGGTCAATTCAAGGTCACTAGTGAAGGTCGAAGTGAAGAGGGATAATGCTTCAAACTGGGTTCACCAGTAATGACCAAGTGATCCGACCTTAAAACCTTTTATGGCTAGGGGTTCCGCTAGGGGTTCCGCTAGGGGTTCCGCTAGGTGTTCCGCTAGGGGTTCCGCTAGGGGTTCCGCTAGGGGTTCCGCTAGGGGTTCCGCTAGGGGTTCCGCTAGGGGGTCCGCTAGGGGTTCCGCTAGGGGGTCCGCTAGGGGTTCCGCTAGGGGTTCCGCTAGGGGGTCCGCTAGGGGGTCCGCTAGGGGGTCCGCTAGGGGTTCCGCTAGGGGTTCCGCTAGGGGTTCCGCTAGGGGTTCCGCTAGGGGGTCCGCTAGGGGGTCCGCTAGGGGGTCCGCTAGGGGGTCCGCTAGGGGTTCCGCTAGCGGAACGTTTCGACAACATCCGGTGAAATGGCAGAGCGTGAAATTCCCCTAAAATTATTAGAAATATTTAACTTTAACAAGTGCAATATACCAAATTAAAGCTTAACTTATTGTTAATGTCACGCCCTGACCTTAGAGTTCCTTTTTATGTCTATTTTTGTTGGTCAGGGCGTGAGTTTGGGTGGGCATTCTAAGTCTGGTGTTCTATGTTGTCCTTGTTTTGTATTTCTATGTGTTTGGCCTGGTATGGTTCCCAATCAGAGGCAGCTGTCTATCGTTGTCTCTGATTGGGAGCCATACTTAGGTAGCCTGTTTTCCCAATTGTGTTTGTGGGTGGTTATTTTCTGTTTAGTGTTTGTTGCACCTGTCAGAACTGTTCGTTGGTCGTTTTGTTGTTTTTGTTCGTGTATTCATCTTGATTAAAAGTATTATGGATACGTACCACGCTGCACTTTGGTCCTCCTCTCCCGACGACTTTCGATACAGATGAATTGAGCCTCAGAACCAGCTGGCTGAGGGGACTCTTCTCTTGTTTCATCTCATAACATTGTAGAGCTGTGTGATGGAATGTTTTGGGGTCACTTGTTTTTAGATGGTTGTAAAATTTGCTGGCTCTTTTTTCTATTCGAATGAGGAGGGGGTTCTACATGCGTTATTTGGAGTTTTTCTTTGCACTTGCAATACAGTCTTGCAAAACAGTACTGCATGCAGTACTTCGATTGGATGTTTGTCCCATTTGGTAAATTCATTTTTAGAGATTGGACCCCATACTTCGCTGCCATATAGAGCAATTGGTTCTATAACTGATTGAAACATTTTGAGCCAGATTCTAATTGGAATTTCAATTTTGATGTTCCTTTTAACGGCATAGAATGCTCTTCTTGCTTTGTCTCTCAGCTCATTCACAGCCATGTGAAAGCTACCTGTGTTGATGATATTTAGTCCTAGATATGTGTCGTTTTTGGTGTGTTCTAATAGAACTGTGTCCAAATAGAATTTATATTTGTCATCCTTATTTCCAGACCTTTTTTGGAATATAATTATATTAGTTTTTTTTAGGTTAACGGTCAGAGCCCAGGTCTGACAGAACCTGTGCAGACGATCTAGGTGATGCTGTAACCCCTCTTTAGTGGGAGACAGCAGCACCAGGTCATCTGCGTACAGCAGACACTTGATTTCAGTGTTGTGTAGGGTGTAGATGTTAAATAGTGTTGGATTTATTGGGCAGCCCTGTTTCACTCCACGCCCCTGAGAGAAGAAGTCTGTTAGCTTGTTGCCAATTTTAACCACACATTTGTTTTTAGGGTAGATAGATTTCTCTCTCTCTCTCTAGTCTCTCTCTCTCTCTCTCTAGTCTCTCCCTGTCTCTCCCTCTCTCTCTCTCTCCTTCTCCCTGTCTCTCTCTCTAGTCTCTCTCTCTCTCCTCTCTCTCTCTAGTCTCTATCTAGTCTCTCTCTCTCTCTAGTCTCTCTCTCTCTCTCTAGTCTCTCTCTCTCTCTCTCTAGTCTCTCTCTCTAGTCTCTCTCTCTCTCTCTCTCTCTCTCTCTAGTCTCTCTCTCTCTCTCTCTAGTGTCTCTCTCTCTCTCTCTCTAGTCTCTCTCTCTCAGTGACAACAGGAGTCCCACAGATTATTCTACTACCACAGCTCTGACATCACTGGAAAAACACAGCATACCTCCCCTCTGAAATGTGAGAGTGTGTGTGATGCTAATGAGATAAAATTGCAACTGAAGCTTCTTCTAGCAAATGTTCTAATGTTCTTTAATCACATAGTTATTCTCAGAGTTATTCTCCTGTCTGTGCTGGATGATGATACATTTGTTCTGTCTATTGTAGACTGGCTGGTGTGTACTAGTCTCTCCTCAGACACTATTGTAGACTGGCTGGTGTGTACTAGTCTCTCCTCAGACACTATTGTAGACTGGCTGGTGGAGCTAGTCTCTCCTCAGACACTATTGTAGACTGACTGGTGTGTACTAGTCTCTCCTCAGACACTATTGTAGACTGGCTGGTGTAGCTAGTCTCTCCTCAGACACTATTGTAGACTGGCTGGTGTAGCTAGTCTCTCCTCAGACACTATCGTAGACTGGCTGGTATGTACTAGTCTCTCCTCAGACACTATTGTAGACTGGCTGGTATGTACTAGTCTCTCCTCAGACACTATTGTAGACTGGCTGGTATGTACTAGTCTCTCCTCAGACACTATTGTAGACTGGCTGGTGTAGCTAGTCTCTCCTCAGACACTATCGTAGACTGGCTGGTATGTACTAGTCTCTCCTCTGACACTATTGTAGACTGGCTGGTGTGTACTAGTCTCTCCTCAGACACTATTGTAGACTGGATGGTGTGTACTAGTCTCTCCTCAGACACTATTGTAGACTGGATGGTGTGTACTAGTCTCCCCTCAGACACTATTGTAGACTGGCTGGTGTAGCTAGTCTCTCCTCAGACACTATTGTAGACTGGCTGGTATGTACTAGTCTCTCCTCAGACACTATCGTAGACTGGCTGGTATGTACTAGTCTCTCCTCAGACACTATCGTAGACTGGCTGGTATGTACTAGTCTCTCCTCTGACACTATTGTAGACTGGCTGGTGTGTACTAGTCTCTCCTCAGACACTATTGTAGACTGGATGGTGTGTACTAGTCTCTCCTCAGACACTATTGTAGACTGGATGGTGTGTACTAGTCTCCCCTCAGACACTATTGTAGACTGGCTGGTGTAGCTAGTCTCTCCTCAGACACTATTGTAGACTGGCTGGTATGTACTAGTCTCTCCTCAGACACTATCGTAGACTGGCTGGTATGTACTAGTCTCTCCTCAGACACTATCGTAGACTGACTGGTATGTACTAGTCTCTCCTCAGACACTATTGTAGACTGGCTGGTGTAGCTAGTCTCTCCTCAGACACTATTGTAGACTGGCTGGTATGTACTAGTCTCTCCTCAGACACTATTGTAGACTGGCTGGTGTGTGCTAGTCTCTCCTCAGACACTATTGTAGACTGGCTGGTGTGTGCTAGTCTCTCCTCAGAAGGTATTATTTATGTTTCAGCGCTGGCCGATGGCTGACAGACTTTTTGGCTCTGGCAGATGGAATGTAACCATGGAAATAATATTCTCTTTTGATAAGGCTGTAGGGAATAGGGTGCCATTTGGAACAGATGTAGGATCTTAGTTTGATCTAGTTTGCAGTAGCATGAAAATAATCCTGCAGCAACAAGAAATGTGAATTATTATATGGATTATACTATAATTAAGTGATTTTTTTTGTTGTTGTAGGGATTGATCAGTTTAGGGCATATCAACTGACCTTTTAAAATGGAAATGTCTAACTTCACAAGCCTTTTTAAACCTTGAATCCACTACAAGTTTGAATTTCCTGCTGTGTATGAAAATTCTCAGCAACAAAATAGTGATCAAATTATAATCCTACATCTGTATAAATCAACTCCTAGATCTTCAAATTGAATAGTAATAATATGTCAGATGCTGATTACAATATGATGCTGATTACAGTAGGTCAGATGCTGATTACAGTAGGTCAGATGCTGATTACAGTATGATGTTGATTACAGTATGTCAGATGTTGATTACAGTAGGTCAGATGCTGATTACAGTAGGTCAGATGCTGATTACAATATGATGCTGATTACAGTAGGTCAGATGCTGATTACAGTAGGTCAGATGCTGATTACAGTAGGTCAGATGCTGATTACAGTAGGTCAGATGCTGATTACAGTATGTCAGATGTTGATTACAGTATGTCAGATGTTGATTACAGTATGATGCTGATTACAGTATGTCAGATATTGATTACAGTATGATGCTGATTACAGTATGTCAGATGTTGATTACAGTAGGTCAGATGCTGATTACAGTATGATGCTGATTACAGTAGGTCAGATGTTGATTACAGTATGATGCTGATTACAGTATGTCAGATGTTGATTACAGTATGATGTTGATTACAGTAGGTCAGATGCTGATTACAGTAGGTCAGATGCTGATTACAGTATGTCAGATGTTGATTACAGTATGTCAAATGTTGATTACAGTATGATGCTGATTACAGTATGTCAGATGTTGATTACAGTATGATGCTGATTACAGTATGGCAGATGTTGATTACAGTAGGTCAGATGCTGATTACAGTATGATGCTGATTACAGTAGGTCAGATGTTGATTACAGTATAGCAGATGTTGATTACAGTATGATGCCAATTACAGTATGTTTTCACTTATGAGTGGAACTAAGAATTTGCACAACCAATTGGCAAACAAATTGCAAATGGAGAAAAATCATGTGACTAAACTGAATAAATAGAAGAAACCAAGATAAATGACATAAAGAATGATGGTAAAAAGCTTTGCATTAAATGTTATTCATTGAATCAGATGTCTCATTCATCACAAAACCCATTGATATTGCCAACTACTTGAATGATTTTTTAATTGGCAAGATTAGCAAACGTGGGGATGACATGCCAGCAACAAACACTGACACCACACATCCAAATATATCTGACCAAATTATGAAAGACAAGCGTTGTAAATTTGAATTCCGTAAAGTGAGTGTAGAAGAGGTTGTCTATCAACAATGACAAGCCGCTGGGGTCTGACAATCTGGATGGAAAATTACTGAGGATAATAGCTGACCATATTGCCACTCCTATTTGACATATTTTCAATTTAAGCCTACTAGAAAGTGTGTGCCCTCAGGCCTGGAGGGAAGCTAAAGTCATTCCTCTACCTAAGAAAAGTAAAGCCCCCTTTACTGGCTCAAACAGCCGACCAATCAGCCTGTTACCAACCCTTAGTAAACTTTGGGAAAAAATTGTGTTTGACCAGATACAATGCTATTTTACGGTAAACATATTGACAACAGACTTTCAGCACGCTTATAGGGAAGGACATTCAACAAGCACAGAACTTACACAAATGACTGATGAGTGGCTGAGAGAAATTAATGATAAAAAGATTGTGAGAGCTGTTAGACTTCGGTGACGGTTTTGACGTTATCGATCATCGTCTGCTGCTGGAAACACATGTGTTATGGCTTTACACCCCCTGCTATATTGTGGATAAAGAGTTACCTACACCAGTGGGTGTCCAACCAATTTGCTGGGTTACGATCAATGTGATCATTGGTGTGTAGTATGAGTTTGTCACGATCTTCTTCTTTAAAGAGAGTATACCAAGGTGCAGCGTGTGCAAAATACATCTTCTCTTTATTTAGAAGAAGAACAAACGAAACAAAACAACAAAATGACGAACGTGAAGCTATAAATGACTAAGTGCAAACATGCAACATAGACTAGACAGACAATTACCCACAACCAGCTAAAGCCCATGGCTGCCTTAAATATGGCTCCCAATCAGAGACAACAATAACCAGCTGTCTCTGATTGAGAACCAATTCAGGCAACCATAGACTCTCCTAGACACCTACACTGAACACTAAACCATCTACTCTACTTAACCCCCTAAACCATACAACACCCTAGACCAGGGGTGTCAAACTCATTCCACGGAGGGCCGAGTGTCTGCAGGTTTTTGGTTTTTCCTTTCAATAAAGCCCTAGACAACCAGGTGTGGGGAGTTCCTAACTAATTAGTGATGTTAATTCATCAATCAAGTACAAGGGAGGAGCGAAAACCCGCAGACACTCGGCCCTCCGTGGAATGAGTTTGACACCTGTGCCCTAGACAATACAAAAAACACACAAAGACAACCCACCCCAACTCACGCCCTGACCAACTAAATAAATAAAAGAAAAAGGAACAATAGGTCAGGAACGTGACAGAGGTAGAATAATATAATGCCATCTAGACTGTAGTCAAGAGAAACCTTTGGCGGAATCCAGGTAACATGATCATCATTTAGTGGTGGAATCCAGGTAACATGATCATCATTTAGTGATGGAATCCAGGTAATATGATCATCATTTAGTGATGGAATCCAGGTAATATGATCATCATTTAGTGGAGGAATCGAGGTAATATGATCATCATTTAGTGGTGGAATCCAGGTAATATTATCATTTAGCGGTGGAATCCAGGTAATATGATCATCATTTAGTGGTGGAATCCAGGTAATATTATCATTTAGCGGTGGAATCCAGGTAATATGATCATCATTTAGTGGTGGAATCCAGGTAACATGATCCTCATTTAGTGGTGGAATCCAGGTAATATGATCATCATTTAGTGATGGAATCCAGGTAATATGATCATCATTTAGTGGTGGAATCCAGGTAATATGATCATCATTTAGTGGTGGAATCCAGGTAATATGATCATCATTTAGTGATGGAATCCAGGTAATATGATCATCATTTAGTGGAGGAATCGAGGTAATATGATCATCATTTAGTGGTGGAATCCAGGTAATATTATCATTTAGCGGTGGAATCCAGGTAATATGATCATCATTTAGTGGTGGAATCCAGGTAACATGATCCTCATTTAGTGGTGGAATCCAGGTAATATGATCCTCATTTAGTGATGGAATCCAGGTAATATGATCATCATTTAGTGGTGGAATCCAGGTAATATGATCATCATTTAGTGGTGGAATCCATAGTGGTGGAATCAAGGGGGGACTGAACTGATTCATACTATCACACTGTATTTCCTCAAACACCCTTCATATTAGTTTCAGAGCGTGAGAACATTCCTTAAAACGAAGCCCAGTTTTGGTACCTCATAATTGAGGCTGACTGATAACAGAAAAGGAAAAATAAGCACAGTCAATTTTACTGCACTCGTAATAGTGGCAATCAGAGCAATGATGAGTGTAACTGGGACTGGAGGTTGGTCTTATAGGAGCCTACTGTAACATTGTAACTGGGACTGGAGGTTGGTCTTATAGGAGCCTACTGTAACATTGTAACTGGGACTGGAGGTTGGTCTTATAGGAGCCTACTGTAACATTGTAACTGGGACTGGAGGTTGGTCTTATAGGAGCCTACTGTAACATTGTAACTGGGACTGGAGGTTGGTCTTATAGGAGCCTACTGTAACATTGTAACTGGGACTGGAGGTTGGTCTTATAGGAGCCTACTGTAACATTGTAACTGGGACTGGAGGTTGGTCTTATAGGAGCCTACTGTAACATTGTAACTGGGACTGGAGGTTGGTCTTATAGGAGCCTACTGTAACATTGTAACTGGGACTGGAGGTTGGTCTTATAGGAGCCTACTGTAACATTGTAACTGGGACTGGAGGTTGGTCTTATAGGAGCCTACTGTAACATTGTAACTGGGACTGGAGGTTGGTCTTATAGGAGCCTACTGTAACATTGTAACTGGGACTGGAGGTTGGTCTTATAGGAGCCTACTGTAACATTGTAACTGGGACTGGAGGTTGGTCTTATAGGAGCCTACTGTAACATTGGCCCTCAAACCCACAGTGGTTTTACAAGGCCCTGATCCGACCTGACATTTGGAAGGGTATCCCTGCTCTTCTCTCTCTCCTCTCTCTCCCCTGGTACAGGCTGTGGAAAGTAATGTATGCTATATAATGTCAACACATATCATGCCAACCTTGGACGTATAATACTGCATCATGCCAACCTTGGACGGTATGATACTGCATCATGCCAACCTTGGACGATATGATACTGCTTCATGCCAACCTTGGACGGTATGATACTGCTTCATGCCAACCTTGGATGGTATTATACTGCATCATACCAACCTTGGAAGGTATTATACTGCATCATGCCAACCTTGGACGGTATTATACTGCTTCATGCCAACCTGGACAGTATTATACTGCATCATGCCAACCTGGACAGTATGATATTGCATTATGCCAACCTGGACGGTATGATATTGCATTATGCCAACCTGGACGGTATGATACTGCTTCATGCCAACCGGGACGGTATGATATTGCATTATGCCAACCTGGACGGTATTATACTGCATCATGCCAACCTGGACAGTATGATATTGCATTATGCCAACCTGGACGGTATTATACTGCATCATGCCAACCTGGACAGTATGATATTGCATTATGCCAACCTGGACGGTATTATACTGCATCATGCCAACCTGGACAGTATGATATTGCATTATGCCAACCTGGACGGTATTATACTGCATCATGCCAACCTGGACAGTATGATATTGCATTATGCCAACCTGGACGGTATGATATTGCATTATGCCAACCTGGACGGTATGATACTGCATTATGCCAACCTGGACGGTATGATATTGCATTATGCCAACCTGGACGGTATTATACTGCATCATGCCAACCTGGACAGTATGATATTGCATTATGCCAACCTGGACGGTATTATACTGCATCATGCCAACCTGGACAGTATGATATTGCATTATGCCAACCTGGACGGTATTATACTGCATCATGCCAACCTGGACAGTATGATATTGCATTATGCCAACCTGGACGGTATGATATTGCATTATGCCAACCTGGACGGTATGATACTGCATTATGCCAACCTGGACGGTATGATATTGCATTATGCCAACCTGGACGGTATTATACTGCATCATGCCAACCTGGACAGTATGATATTGCATTATGCCAACCTGGACGGTATTATACTGCATCATGCCAACCTGGACAGTATGATATTGCATTATGCCAACCTGGACGGTATGATATTGCATTATGCCAACCTGGACGGTATGATACTGCATCATGCCAACCTGGACAGTATGATATTGCATTATGCCAACCTGGACGGTATGATATTGCATTATGCCAACCTGGACGGTATGATACTGCATCATGCCAACCTGGACAGTATGATATTGCATTATGCCAACCTGGACGGTATGATATTGCATTATGCCAACCTGGACGGTATGATATTGCATCATGCCAACCTGGACAGTATGATATTGCATTATGCCAACCTGGACGGTATGATACTGCATCATGCCAACCTGGACAGTATGATATTGCATTATGCCAACCTGGACGGTATGATATTGCATTATGCCAACCTGGACGGTATGATACTGCATCATGCCAACCTGGACAGTATGATATTGCATTATGCCAACCTGGACGGTATTATACTGCATCATGCCAACCTGGACAGTATGATACTGCATCATGCCAACCTGGACAGTATGATATTGCATTATGCCAACCTGGACGGTATGATATTGCATTATGCCAACCTGGACGGTATGATACTGCATCATGCCAACCTTGGACGGTATGATACTGCATCATGCCAACCTTGACAGTATTATACTGCATCATGCCAACCTTGACAGTATTATACTGCATCATGCCAACCTTGACAGTATGATACTGCATCATGCCAACCTTGACGGTATTATACTGCATCATGCCAACCTTGGACGGTATTATACTGCATCATGCCAACCTGGACGGTATGATACTGCATCATGCCAACCTTGGACGTATAATACTGCATCATGCCAACCTTGGACGGTATGATATTGCATTATGCCAACCTGTACGGTATGATATTGCATCATGCCAACCTTGACAGTATTATACTGCATCATGCCAACCGGGACGGTATGATATTGCATCATGCCAACCTTGGACAGTATTATACTGCATCATGCCAACCTTGGACGGTATTATAGTGCATCATGCCAACCTTGGACAGTATTATACTGCATCATGCCAACCTTGGACGGTATTATACTGCATCATGCCAACCTTGGACGGTATGATACTGCTTCATGCCAACCTTGGACGGTATGATACTGCTTCATGCCAACCTTGGACAGTATGATACTGCTTCATGCCAACCTTGGACGGCATTATACTGCTTCAGGCCAACCTTGGACGGTATTATACTGCATCATGCCAACCTTGGACGGTATTATACTGCATCATGCCAACCTGGACGGTATGATACTGCATCATGCCAACCTGGACGGTATGATACTGCATCATGCCAACCTGGACGGTATGATATTGCTTCATGCCAACCTTGGACGTATAATACTGCATCATGCCAACCTTGGACGTATAATACTGCATCATGCCAACCTTGGACGGTATTATACTGCATCATGCCAACCTTGGACGGTATTATACTGCTTCATGCCAACCTTGGACGGTATTATACTGCTTCATGCCAACCTTGGACGGTATTATACTGCTTCATGCCAACCTTGGACGGTATTATACTGCTTCATGCCAACCTTGGACGGTATTATACTGCTTCATGCCAACCTTGGACGGTATTATACTGCTTCATGCCAACCTTGGACGGTATGATACTGCTTCATGCCAACCTTGGACGGTATTATACTGCATCATGCCAACCTTGGACGGTATTATACTGCTTCATGCCAACCTTGGACGGTATTATACTGCATCATGCCAACCTTGGACGGTATGATACTGCTTCATGCCAACCTTGGACGTATAATACTGCATCATGCCAACCTTGGACGGTATTATACTGCTTCATGCCAACCTTGGACGGTATTATACTGCATCATGCCAACCTTGGACGGTATTATACTGCTTCATGCCAACCTTGGACAGTATTATAATGCATCATACCAACCTTGGACGGTATTATACTGCATCATGCCAACCTTGGACGGTATTATACTGCATCATGCCAACCTGGACGGTATGATACTGCATCATGCCAACCTGGACGGTATGATATTGCTTCATGCCAACCTTGGACAGTATTATACTGCATCATACCAACCTTGGACGGTATTATACTGCATCATGCCAACCTTGGACGGTATGATATTGCTTCATGCCAACCTTGGACGTATAATACTGCATCATGCCAACCTTGGACGGTATTATACTGCTTCATGCCAACCTTGGACGGTATTATACTGCTTCATGCCAACCTGGACGGTATTATACTGCTTCATGCCAACCTGGACAGTATTATACTGCGTCATGCCAACCTTGGACGGTATTATACTGCATCATGCCAACCTTGGACGGTATTATACTGCATCATGCCAACCTGGACGGTATGATACTGCATCATGCCAACCTGGACGGTATGATACTGCATCATGCCAACCTTGGATGGTATTATACTGCATCCTTCCAACCTTGGACGGTATTATACTGCATCATGCCAACCTTGGACGGTATGATACTGCTTCATGCCAACCTGGACGGTATTATACTGCATCATTCCAACCTTGGACGGTATTATACTGCTTCATGCCAACCTTGGACGGTATGATACTGCTTCATGCCAACCTTGGACGGTATTATACTGCATCATGCCAACCTTGGACGGCATTATACCGCTTCATGCCAACCTTGGACGGTATGATACTGCTTCATGCCAACCTTGGACGGTATGATACTGCTTCATGCCAACCTTGGACGGTATTATACTGCTTCATGCCAACCTTGGACGGTATGATACTGCTTCATGCCAACCTTGGACGGTATTATACTGCTTCATGCCAACCTTGGACGGTATTATACTGCTTCATGCCAACCTTGGACGGTATGATACTGCTTCATGCCAACCTTGGACGGTATGATACTGCTTCATGCCAACCTTGGACGGTATTATACTGCTTCATGCCAACCTTGGACGGTATGATACTGCTTCATGCCAACCTTGGACGGTATTATACTGCTTCATGCCAACCTTGGACGGTATGATACTGCTTCATGCCAACCTTGGACGGTATTATACTGCATCATACCAACCTTGGACGGTATTATACTGCATCATGCCAACCTTGGACGGTATTATACTGCTTCATGCCAACCTTGGACGGTATTATACTGCTTCATGCCAACCTGGACTGTATGATACTGCATCATGCCAACCTGGACGGTATGATATTGCATTATGCCAACCTGGACGGTATGATATTGCATCATGCCAACCTGGACGGTATGATACTGCATCATGCCAACCTTGACAGTATTATACTGCATCATGCCAACCTTGACAGTATTATACTGCATCATGCCAACCTTGGACGGTATTATACTGCATCATGCCAACCTTGGACGGTATTTTACTGCATCATGCCAACCTTGGACGGTATGATACTGCATCATGCCAACCTTGGACGGTATGATACTGCATCATGCCAACCTTGGACGGTATTATACTGCATCATGCCAACCTTGGACGGTATTATACTGCTTCATGCCAACCTTGGACGGTATGATACTGCTTCATGCCAACCTTGGACGTATAATACTGCATCATGCCAACCTTGGACGGTATTATACTGCTTCATGCCAACCTTGGACGGTATTATACTGCTTCATGCCAACCTTGGACGGTATTATACTGCTTCATGCCAACCTTGGACGGTATGATACTGCTTCATGCCAACCTTGGACGGTATTATACTGCATCATGCCAACCTTGGACGGCATTATACCGCTTCATGCCAACCTTGACAGTATTATACTGCTTCATGCCAACCTTGGACGTATAATACTGCTTCATGCCAACCTTGACAGTATTATACTGCTTCATGCCAACCTTGGACGATATGATACTGCTTCATGCCAACCTTGGACGGTATTATACTGCATCATGCCAACCTTGGACGGTATTATACTGCATCATGCCAACCTTGGACGGTATTATACTGCATCATGCCAACCTTGGACGGTATTATACTGCATCATGCCATCCTTGGACGGTATTATACTGCTTCATGCCAACCTTGGACGGTATGATACTGCTTCATGCCAACCTTGGACGGTATGATATTGCTTCATGCCAACCTTGGACGTATTATACTGCATCATGCCAACCTTGGACGGTATTATACTGCATCATGCCAACCTGGACGGTATGATACTGCATCATGCCAACCTGGACGGTATGATACTGCATCATGCCAACCTTGGATGGTATTATACTGCATCCTTCCAACCTTGGACGGTATTATACTGCATCATGCCAACCTTGGACGGTATGATACTGCTTCATGCCAACCTGGACGGTATTATACTGCATCATTCCAACCTTGGACGGTATTATACTGCTTCATGCCAACCTTGGACGGTATGATACTGCTTCATGCCAACCTTGGACGGTATTATACCGCATCATGCCAACCTTGGACGGCATTATACCGCTTCATGCCAACCTTGGACGGTATGATACTGCTTCATGCCAACCTTGGACGGTATGATACTGCTTCATGCCAACCTTGGACGGTATTATACTGCTTCATGCCAACCTTGGACGGTATGATACTGCTTCATGCCAACCTTGGACGGTATTATACTGCTTCATGCCAACCTTGGACGGTATGATACTGCTTCATGCCAACCTTGGACGGTATTATACTGCTTCATGCCAACCTTGGACGGTATTATACTGCTTCATGCCAACCTTGGACGGTATGATACTGCTTCATGCCAACCTTGGACGGTATTATACTGCTTCATGCCAACCTTGGACGGTATGATACTGCTTCATGCCAACCTTGGACGGTATTATACTGCATCATACCAACCTTGGACGGTATTATACTGCATCATGCCAACCTTGGACGGTATTATACTGCTTCATGCCAACCTTGGACGGTATTATACTGCTTCATGCCAACCTGGACTGTATGATACTGCATCATGCCAACCTGGACGGTATGATATTGCATTATGCCAACCTGGACGGTATGATATTGCATCATGCCAACCTGGACGGTATGATACTGCATCATGCCAACCTTGACAGTATTATACTGCATCATGCCAACCTTGACAGTATTATACTGCATCATGCCAACCTTGGACGGTATTATACTGCATCATGCCAACCTTGGACGGTATTTTACTGCATCATGCCAACCTTGGACGGTATGATACTGCATCATGCCAACCTTGGACGGTATGATACTGCATCATGCCAACCTTGGACGGTATTATACTGCATCATGCCAACCTTGGACGGTATTATACTGCTTCATGCCAACCTTGGACGGTATGATACTGCTTCATGCCAACCTTGGACGTATAATACTGCATCATGCCAACCTTGGACGGTATTATACTGCTTCATGCCAACCTTGGACGGTATTATACTGCTTCATGCCAACCTTGGACGGTATTATACTGCTTCATGCCAACCTTGGACGGTATGATACTGCTTCATGCCAACCTTGGACGGTATTATACTGCATCATGCCAACCTTGGACGGCATTATACCGCTTCATGCCAACCTTGACAGTATTATACTGCTTCATGCCAACCTTGGACGTATAATACTGCTTCATGCCAACCTTGACAGTATTATACTGCTTCATGCCAACCTTGGACGATATGATACTGCTTCATGCCAACCTTGGACGGTATTATACTGCATCATGCCAACCTTGGACGGTATTATACTGCATCATGCCAACCTTGGACGGTATTATACTGCATCATGCCAACCTTGGACGGTATTATACTGCATCATGCCAACCTTGGGCGGTATTATACTGCTCCATTTCCATCCCCGTGTCCTTCCCCCAGCTCCATTTCTGTCCCCGTGTCCTTCCCCCAGCTCCATTTCTGTCCCCGTGTCCTTCCCCCAGCTCCATTTCTGTCCCCGTGTACTTCCCCCAGCTCCATTTCCGTCCCCGTGTACTTCCCCCAGCTCCATTTCCGTCCCCGTGTTCTTCCCCCAGCTCCATTTCCGTCCCCGTGTTCTTCCCCCAGCTCCATTTCTGTCCCCGTATCCTTCCCCCAGCTCCATTTCTGTCCCCGTGTCCTTCCCCCAGCTCCATTTCTGTCCCCGTGTCCTTCCCCCAGCTCCATTTCTGTCCCCGTGTCCTTCCCCCAGCTCCATTTCTGTCCCCGTGTACTTCCCCCAGCTCCATTTCCGTCCCCGTGTACTTCCCCCAGCTCCATTTCCGTCCCCGTGTTCTTCCCCCAGCTCCATTTCCGTCCCCGTGTTCTTCCCCCAGCTCCATTTCTGTCCCCGTGTCCTTCCCCCAGCTCCATTTCTGTCCCCGTGTCCTTCCCCCAGCTCCATTTCCGTCCCCGTGTCCTTCCCCCAGCTCCATTTCTGTCCCCGTGTCCTTCCCCCAGCTCCATTTCTGTCCCCGTGTCCTTCCCCCAGCTCCATTTCTGTCCCCGTGTCCTTCCCCCAGCTCCATTTCCGTCCCCGTGTCCTTCCCCCAGCTCCATTTCTGTCCCCGTGTCCTTCCCCCAGGTAGAGATACTCTGAATGATCGGCTATGAAAAGCCAACTGACATGTACTCCTGAGGTGCTGACTTGCTGCACCCTCTACAACCACAGTGATTTTTATTACCTGACACTGCTTGTCATCTATGAACATTTGAACATCTTGGCCATGTTCTGTTATAATCTCCACCCGGCACAGCCAGAAGAGGACTGGCCACCCCTCATAGCCTGGTTCCTCTCTCGGTTTCCATTACTTCACTACTTCACAGGAGATTTGAACGTAAACTTTAATGTGCCTTAACCTCTTAACTTAAGCCCCAAGCCACTGGCTGTATCGGGGTAAATCTCTGGCAGGTAGAATGGTGAAAGATAACTCATTGCCCATGTTTGTAATTAGCACAGCCAGGCATGGTGACAAACATTAGTGAAAAACAAACGTTGTCTAAAAAAATCTTGTCTAGACAAGTTCTGAGATTACGGTGTGTTAGTCATTCGAAGTAAACAGGGGTATGTTTGTTGTTTGTTGTTTGTTGGCACGTCCCGTCTGGTGGTATCTGCATCCACTATGAATGCCAGACTTTGTGGTCCACTATGAGCAGCCAAATACACACGAAGTAGACATTTCCAGATTCTACCAGTGAAATGAAAATACGCTCATTCTAGCTTGTGGGTTGGGATAATTGTGATGTTTATGATAAAAAACTTAATGTTGTTAATCTAGTAATGACTATATGCCGCGGCAGAGCCAGGGTGAAATGTCCCTTTCCACTCTGCCCTGCAATTACATCACCTGACGAATAAACTCATCCAATCTCTCTCTTTCACTAATTTTAACGTTTGAGTCATTTACATATTTTTTTATTTTTCAAACCGTTCCCATTGAACCCACAAGCCTTGCTCTACCAACTGAGTCACACGAGTCTCTCTCTTTCTCTTTAATCTCTCCCTCTCTCTCTCTAGTCTCTATAACTCTCTCTCTCTCTCGTCTTGATCTAGTCTCGCTCTCTCTATAGTCTCTCTCTCTCTAGTCAATTCAATTCAATTCAATGGGCTTTATTGAAATGGGAAACGTATGTTTACATTGCCAAAGCATGTGAAATATCTTTCTCACTCTGTCACTCTCAAACAGACCAGGAGATGCTTGGCTGAGAGAGACACAGAGGGAGAGGGAGGTCTGTCCTTGGTCTGTCTTCATTCTCCTCTTAGTCAGGGTCACAGGGCAGGGCTACTAACCACAGGTCAATCTATCTAGCAGCAGAGTTCTAGAAAGACAATAGAGACACACTACAGCCTGATGCTCACCCACCCACTGGAGACCAAGCAGCACAGCCAACAGTAGTGCTTTAGGCCTAGTAATGTGTTGCGTTACCCAAGTCAGAGGAGGCTTAATTCATTCATTATTTATACATTTCACTGCTAGCCTGGTTCCTTCAGCAGAGTGTGTATGTTCCTTATATCTTTGACTAATGTTAGCTAACATAAGCTAGCTAAACGTAAGCAAATAAGAGGACCTCAATCTGGTAACCATATATACCACCCTTGTGTTTCCTGGAAATACATTTGTCGATATAGCTAAGTTACTCTCTGTTTGTGTGTTGGTAGCATAGTTGGTTACTGTGTTCTCAACTGGCTTGCAATCTTGCTGCCAAGTTTAGTGACTTTAGCTATAAGCAAAATGACAATATTGAAATGTTAGGTATGTTAAGCTAGCCAGTCTAATAGAGATCAATACAATCAGTGGGGTGGTTAAGATGTGTATTGTTGTGTGTTTTGTTGTAGGTGGTACAGAATCTGATTCCACCAGCATGTGCTTCCAACCCCTAGCTCTGCACACGATGAAGGTAAATTGGCAAAAATATTTCCAAGCTGGAGGCTAAGATGGCTACATTTACAGTACGCATGGTATAAAGATGAATTGGGTAGTGTTTGTATGGTTTGTGTTATGGGGTTACAGGTGGTTAGAGGTAACCTGAGGACCACACAGTCCAGAACATGTCATCAATTTAGTCTACGCCTTCTTTTTTACCGTTCCTCAGGTTACCTGGAGTCATTCCGCGGTGTCCGGCTGACAAATCCCCCAAAGTGGGGGCATTGTGGGTACACAAGCAGGAGGGAGGGGACACACTTTGTGGTTATGGAGCACAATAAGATGGTGGGACAGAAACCAGTGAAGGGACACTGAAAGGTATAACATCAAGACTACAACAGTAATGATACAACCACCTCATTCTCTGCAGATTCTCAAAACACAATACAACGACATGTCAACAACATCCCCCTGCAAAGGGCTACTATTAACAGTAATTACCTAATTACCTAAAAGACGATGGGCTGAAGGAGGTTTACAGACAGTATTTTAAAGGGGGTTTGCTTGTGCGTTGTTATTCTTAGAGACAGTAAATGTATTGTTGTGTATGAGAGTGATTGAAAGGTGCCCTTTCTCCTCAATCTCCCAAAACACAACAATTCATACTGTGTAAGAACTGCCCTCCTAAGACTTTTAACATCTTCTGCAGCCCCCCAGCACATTCACTATGTTGACTGATCTTTCCTCTCAAAAGCAGCGTGCAATGTCCCCCTTATTGCCCCTAAACAATACGCTAGCCGGGTCCCATTCGGTTGGCTAGCCGGGTCCCTTTCGGTTGGCTAGCCGGGTCCCATTCGGTTGGCTAGCCGGGTCCCATTCGGTTGGCTGGCCGGGTCCCATTCGGTTGGCTGGCCGGGTCCCATTCGGTTGGCTGGCCGGGTCCCATTCGGTTGGCTGGCCGGGTCCCATTCGGTTGGCTGGCCGGGTCCCATTCGGTTGGCTGGCCGGGTCCCTTTCGGTTGGCTAGCCGGGTCCCATTCGGTTGGCTAGCCGGGTCCCTCCCACAAACCCCACCACAAGCGTTTATTACCAACACATCTTCTGCAAACAGTTGGTAGTTAAGAAGCCCTACACTACTTTCGACAGAGTCTTATTCAGTTGGCCGTTCACCACAGACAGGACAAACCCATTGCCGTAAGCACAGCGAGACTCGGCTTCCCCAGCTCACCATGCCGAACAAAAGCACCAGTGTACCGAAGCTGGATAAAGGACTATGGCAGCCCATTTAGGATTATTATTTATTTATTTTAACGAATTGGTCTTTTGACCAATCAGATCAGCGAATATAGCAGTGATGTTAATAACGATCGCCCCATTTCAAGGCTTCCTGGTCTAGCTAAGATTCTAGAATCCTTGTACAACTTTGCTCTATTTTATCTAAGAAATGTATTTAGAATGTAAACCAATCAGGGTTTAGAACTGGACATATCACTATGACAGTAACCCACTTTAGTAGTTAATGATCTTGTCAGTGCTCTAGACACTAAAATGACATGTTCTGCTTTGTTTGTGGACCTGTCAAAATATTTTGATACTGTTGATCATGCTATTTTATTGAATAAGTTGTCCTCTGACGCCTGTTCATGGTTTCATGACTATCTTAGTCTCAGAACTCAGGCCATCATGACTATCTTAGTGACAGAACTCAGGCCATCCTGATTATCTTAGTGACAGAACTCAGGCCATCATGACTATCTTAGTGACAGAACTCAGGCCATCATGACTATCTTAGTGACAGATCTCAGGCCATCATGATTATCTTAGTGACAGAACTCAGGCCACCATGATTATCTTAGTGACAGAACTCAGGCCATCCTGATTATCTTAGTGACAGAACTCAGGCCATCCTGATTATCTTAGTGACAGAACTCAGGCCATCCTGATTATCTTAGTGACAGAACTCAGGCCATCCTGATTATCTTAGTGACAGAACTCAGGCCATCCTGATTATCTTAGTGACAGAACTCAGGCCATCATGATTATCTTAGTGACAGAACTCAGGCCATCATGATTATCTTAGTGACAGATCTCAGGCCACCATGACTATCTTAGTGACAGAACGAAGGCCATCGTTGTTGAAGTCTGAATTTCTGAAATTACGTAAAGGTGTTCCACAGGGGTCGACCTGTTAGTTTCCCAATTTGTATAAATGCTATTGGTCAATCTGTTACAATTTTCAATTTCATCGATATGCGGAGGATGCTGTTATGAACGCAATTGCCCAGACTACTGACCTGGCTGTGACAAGGCTACGATCTGATTTAGCAGTTGTGCAGGAAGCCTACTACTGTCTCATCGTTGTTGGTGATCAGGTCTACTACTGTCATGTCGTTGTTGGTGATCAGGCCTACTACTGTCTCATCGTTGTTGGTGATCAGGCCTACTACTGTCTCATCGTTGTTGGTGATCAGGTCTACTACTGTCTCATCGTTGTTGGTGATCAGGTCTACTACTGTCTCATCGTTGTTGGTGATCAGGTCTACTACTGTCTCATCGTTGTTGGTGATCAGGTCTACTACTGTCTCATCGTTGTTGGTGATCAGGCCTACTACTGTCTCATCGTTGTTGGTGATCAGGCCTACTACTGTCTCATCGTTGTTGGTGATCAGGTCTACTACTGTCTCATCGTTGTTGGTGATCAGGTCTACTACTGTCTCATCGTTGTTGGTGATCAGGACTACTACTGTCTCATCGTTGTTGGTGATCAGGCCTACTACTGTCTCATCGTTGTTGGTGATCAGGTCTACTACTGTCTCATCGTTGTTGGTGATCAGGCCTACTACTGTCTCATCGTTGTTGGTGATCAGGCCTACTACTGTCTCATCGTTGTTGGTGATCAGGTCTACTACTGTCTCATCGTTGTTGGTGATCAGGACTACTACTGTCTCATCGTTGTTGGTGATCAGGTCTACTACTGTCTCATCGTTGTTGGTGATCAGACCTACTACTGTCTCATCGTTGTTGGTGATCAGGTCTACTACTGTCATGTCGTTGTTGGTGATCAGGTCTACTACTGTCTCATCGTTGTTGGTGATCAGGACTACCACTGTCTCATCGTTGTTGGTGATCAGGTCTACTACTGTCTCATCGTTGTTGGTGATCAGGACTACCACTGTCTCATCGTTGTTGGTGATCAGGTCTACTACTGTCTCATCGTTGTTGGTGATCAGGTCTACTACTGTCTCATCGTTGTTGGTGATCAGGTCTACTACTGTCTCATCGTTGTTGGTGATCAGGACTACTACTGTCTCATCGTTGTTGGTGATCAGGTCTACTACTGTCTCATCGTTGTTGGTGATCAGGACTACTACTGTCTCATCGTTGTTGGTGATCAGGTCTACTACTGTCTCATCGTTGTTGGTGATCAGGTCTACTACTGTCTCATCGTTGTTGGTGATCAGGACTACTACTGTCTCATCGTTGTTGGTGATCAGGTCTACTACTGTCATGTCGTTGTTGGTGATCAGGTCTACTACTGTCTCATCGTTGTTGGTGATCAGGTCTACTACTGTCTCATCGTTGTTGGTGATCAGGTCTACTACTGTCTCATCGTTGTTGGTGATCAGGTCTACTACTGTCTCATCGTTGTTGGTGATCAGGTCTACTACTGTCTCATCGTTGTTGGTGATCAGGTCTACTACTGTCTCATCGTTGTTGGTGATCAGGTCTACTACTGTCTCATCGTTGTTGGTGATCAGGTCTACTACTGTCTCATCGTTGTTGGTGATCAGGTCTACTACTGTCTCATCGTTGTTGGTGATCAGGTCTACTACTGTCTCATCGTTGTTGGTGATCAGGTCTACTACTGTCTCATCGTTGTTGGTGATCAGGTCTACTACTGTCATGTCGTTGTTGGTGATCAGGTCTACTACTGTCTCATCGTTGTTGGTGATCAGGTCTACTACTGTCTCATCGTTGTTGGTGATCAGGTCTACTACTGTCTCATCGTTGTTGGTGATCAGGTCTACTACTGTCATGTCGTTGTTGGTGATCAGGCCTACTACTGTCTCATCGTTGTTGGTGATCAGGTCTACTACTGTCTCATCGTTGTTGGTGATCAGGTCTACTACTGTCTCATCGTTGTTGGTGATCAGGTCTACTACTGTCTCATCGTTGTTGGTGATCAGGTCTACTACTGTCATGTCGTTGTTGGTGATCAGGTCTACTACTGTCTCATCGTTGTTGGTGATCAGGTCTACTACTGTCTCATCGTTGTTGGTGATCAGGTCTACTACTGTCTCATCGTTGTTGGTGATCAGGTCTACTACTGTCTCATCGTTGTTGGTGATCAGGTCTACTACTGTCTCATCGTTGTTGGTGATCAGGTCTACTACTGTCTCATCGTTGTTGGTGATCAGGTCTACTACTGTCTCATCGTTGTTGGTGATCAGGTCTACTACTGTCTCATCGTTGTTGGTGATCAGGTCTACTACTGTCTCATCGTTGTTGGTGATCAGGACTACTACTGTCTCATCGTTGTTGGTGATCAGGTCTACTACTGTCTCATCGTTGTTGGTGATCAGGTCTACTACTGTCTCATCGTTGTTGGTGATCAGGTCTACTACTGTCTCATCGTTGTTGGTGATCAGGACTACTACTGTCTCATCGTTGTTGGTGATCAGGTCTACTACTGTCTCATCGTTGTTGGTGATCAGGTCTACTACTGTCTCATCGTTGTTGGTGATCAGGCCTACTACTGTCTCATCGTTGTTGGTGATCAGGTCTACTACTGTCATGTCGTTGTTGGTGATCAGGTCTACTACTGTCTCATCGTTGTTGGTGATCAGGACTACTACTGTCATGTCGTTGTTGGTGATCAGGCCTACTACTGTCTCATCGTTGTTGGTGATCAGGCCTACTACTGTCTCATCGTTGTTGGTGATCAGGTCTACTACTGTCTCATCGTTGTTGGTGATCAGGTCTACTACTGTCTCATCGTTGTTGGTGATCAGGTCTACTACTGTCTCATCGTTGTTGGTGATCAGGTCTACTACTGTCATGTCGTTGTTGGTGATCAGGTCTACTACTGTCTCATCGTTGTTGGTGATCAGGCCTACTACTGTCTCATCGTTGTTGGTGATCAGGTCTACTACTGTCTCATCGTTGTTGGTGATCAGGTCTACTACTGTCTCATCGTTGTTGGTGATCAGGTCTACTACTGTCTCATCGTTGTTGGTGATCAGGTCTACTACTGTCTCATCGTTGTTGGTGATCAGGTCTACTACTGTCTCATCGTTGTTGGTGATCAGGTCTACTACTGTCTCATCGTTGTTGGTGATCAGCCCTACTACTGTCTCATCGTTGTTGGTGATCAGGTCTACTACTGTCTCATCGTTGTTGGTGATCAGGTCTACTACTGTCTCATCGTTGTTGGTGATCAGGCCTACTACTGTCTCATCGTTGTTGGTGATCAGGTCTACTACTGTCTCATCGTTGTTGGTGATCAGGTCTACTACTGTCTCATCGTTGTTGGTGATCAGGCCTACTACTGTCATGTCGTTGTTGGTGATCAGGTCTACTACTGTCTCATCGTTGTTGGTGATCAGGTCTACTACTGTCTCATCGTTGTTGGTGATCAGGACTACTACTGTCTCATCGTTGTTGGTGATCAGGCCTACTACTGTCTCATCGTTGTTGGTGATCAGGTCTACTACTGTCTCATCGTTGTTGGTGATCAGGTCTACTACTGTCTCATCGTTGTTGGTGATCAGGTCTACTACTGTCTCATCGTTGTTGGTGATCAGGTCTACTACTGTCTCATCGTTGTTGGTGATCAGGTCTACTACTGTCTCATCGTTGTTGGTGATCAGGCCTACTACTGTCATGTCGTTGTTGGTGATCAGGTCTACTACTGTCTCATCGTTGTTGGTGATCAGGTCTACTACTGTCTCATCGTTGTTGGTGATCAGGTCTACTACTGTCTCATCGTTGTTGGTGATCAGGTCTACTACTGTCTCATCGTTGTTGGTGATCAGGTCTACTACTGTCTCATCGTTGTTGGTGATCAGACCTACTACTGTCTCGTCGTTGTTGGTGATCAGGCCTACTACTGTCTCATCGTTGTTGGTGATCAGGTCTACTACTGTCTCATCGTTGTTGGTGATCAGGTCTACTACTGTCATGTCGTTGTTGGTGATCAGGTCTACTACTGTCTCATCGTTGTTGGTGATCAGGTCTACTACTGTCTCATCGTTGTTGGTGATCAGGACTACTACTGTCTCATCGTTGTTGGTGATCAGGACTACTACTGTCTCATCGTTGTTGGTGATCAGGTCTACTACTGTCTCATCGTTGTTGGTGATCAGGTCTACTACTGTCTCATCGTTGTTGGTGATCAGGTCTACTACTGTCTCATCGTTGTTGGTGATCAGGTCTACTACTGTCTCATCGTTGTTGGTGATCAGGTCTACTACTGTCTCATCGTTGTTGGTGATCAGGTCTACTACTGTCTCATCGTTGTTGGTGATCAGGCCTACTACTGTCATGTCGTTGTTGGTGATCAGGTCTACTACTGTCTCGTCGTTGTTGGTGATCAGGTCTACTACTGTCTCATCGTTGTTGGTGATCAGGTCTACTACTGTCTCATCGTTGTTGGTGATCAGGTCTACTACTGTCTCATCGTTGTTGGTGATCAGGTCTACTACTGTCATGTCGTTGTTGGTGATCAGGTCTACTACTGTCTCATCGTTGTTGGTGATCAGGTCTACTACTGTCTCATCGTTGTTGGTGATCAGGTCTACTACTGTCTCATCGTTGTTGGTGATCAGGCCTACTACTGTCTCATCGTTGTTGGTGATCAGGTCTACTACTGTCGTGTCGTTGTTGGTGATCAGGTCTACTACTGTCTCATCGTTGTTGGTGATCAGGTCTACTACTGTCTCATCGTTGTTGGTGATCAGGTCTACTACTGTCTCATCGTTGTTGGTGATCAGGTCTACTACTGTCTCATCGTTGTTGGTGATCAGGTCTACTACTGTCATGTCGTTGTTGGTGATCAGGTCTACTACTGTCTCATCGTTGTTGGTGATCAGGTCTACTACTGTCTCATCGTTGTTGGTGATCAGGTCTACTACTGTCTCATCGTTGTTGGTGATCAGGTCTACTACTGTCTCATCGTTGTTGGTGATCAGGCCTACTACTGTCTCATCGTTGTTGGTGATCAGGTCTACTACTGTCTCATCGTTGTTGGTGATCAGGCCTACTACTGTCTCATCGTTGTTGGTGATCAGGTCTACTACTGTCTCATCGTTGTTGGTGATCAGGTCTACTACTGTCTCATCGTTGTTGGTGATCAGGTCTACTACTGTCTCATCGTTGTTGGTGATCAGGTCTACTACTGTCTCATCGTTGTTGGTGATCAGGTCTACTACTGTCTCATCGTTGTTGGTGATCAGGTCTACTACTGTCTCATCGTTGTTGGTGATCAGGCCTACTACTGTCTCATCGTTGTTGGTGATCAGGTCTACTACTGTCTCATCGTTGTTGGTGATCAGGTCTACTACTGTCTCATCGTTGTTGGTGATCAGGTCTACTACTGTCTCATCGTTGTTGGTGATCAGGCCTACTACTGTCTACTACTGTCTCATCGTTGTTGGTGATCAGGACTACTACTGTCTCATCGTTGTTGGTGATCAGGCCTACTACTGTCTACTACTGTCTCATCGTTGTTGGTGATCAGGACTACTACTGTCTCATCGTTGTTGGTGATCAGACCTACTACTGTCTCATCGTTGTTGGTGATCAGGTCTACTACTGTCTCATCGTTGTTGGTGATCAGGACTACTACTGTCTCATCGTTGTTGGTGATCAGGCCTACTACTGTCTCGTCGTTGTTGGTGATCAGGTCTACTACTGTCTCATCGTTGTTGGTGATCAGGACTACTACTGTCTCATCGTTGTTGGTGATCAGGACTACTACTGTCTCATCGTTGTTGGTGATCAGGTCTACTACTGTCTCATCGTTGTTGGTGATCAGGCCTACTACTGTCTCATCGTTGTTGGTGATCAGGCCTACTACTGTCTCATCGTTGTTGGTGATCAGGCCTACTACTGTCTCATCGTTGTTGGTGATCAGGTCTACTACTGTCTCATCGTTGTTGGTGATCAGGACTACTACTGTCTCATCGTTGTTGGTGATCAGGTCTACTACTGTCTCATCGTTGTTGGTGATCAGGACTACTACTGTCTCATCGTTGTTGGTGATCAGGTCTACTACTGTCTCATCGTTGTTGGTGATCAGGTCTACTACTGTCTCATCGTTGTTGGTGATCAGGTCTACTACTGTCTCATCGTTGTTGGTGATCAGGTCTACTACTGTCTCATCGTTGTTGGTGATCAGGTCTACTACTGTCTCATCGTTGTTGGTGATCAGGTCTACTACTGTCATCGTTGTTGGTGATCAGGTCTACTACTGTCTCATCGTTGTTGGTGATCAGGTCTACTACTGTCTCATCGTTGTTGGTGATCAGGTCTACTACTGTCTCATCGTTGTTGGTGATCAGGTCTACTACTGTCTCATCGTTGTTGGTGATCAGGTCTACTACTGTCTCATCGTTGTTGGTGATCAGGTCTACTACTGTCTCATCGTTGTTGGTGATCAGGTCTACTACTGTCTCATCGTTGTTGGTGATCAGGTCTACTACTGTCTCATCGTTGTTGGTGATCAGGTCTACTACTGTCTCATCGTTGTTGGTGATCAGGCCTACTACTGTCTCATCGTTGTTGGTGATCAGGACTACTACTGTCTCATCGTTGTTGGTGATCAGGTCTACTACTGTCGTGTCGTTGTTGGTGATCAGGTCTACTACTGTCTCATCGTTGTTGGTGATCAGGTCTACTACTGTCTCATCGTTGTTGGTGATCAGGTCTACTACTGTCTCATCGTTGTTGGTGATCAGGTCTACTACTGTCTCATCGTTGTTGGTGATCAGGTCTACTACTGTCTCATCGTTGTTGGTGATCAGGTCTACTACTGTCTCATCGTTGTTGGTGATCAGGTCTACTACTGTCTCATCGTTGTTGGTGATCAGGTCTACTACTGTCATGTCGTTGTTGGTGATCAGGTCTACTACTGTCTCATCGTTGTTGGTGATCAGGTCTACTACTGTCTCATCGTTGTTGGTGATCAGGTCTACTACTGTCTCATCGTTGTTGGTGATCAGGTCTACTACTGTCTCATCGTTGTTGGTGATCAGGCCTACTACTGTCTCATCGTTGTTGGTGATCAGGTCTACTACTGTCTCATCGTTGTTGGTGATCAGGCCTACTACTGTCTCATCGTTGTTGGTGATCAGGTCTACTACTGTCTCATCGTTGTTGGTGATCAGGTCTACTACTGTCTCATCGTTGTTGGTGATCAGGTCTACTACTGTCTCATCATTGTTGGTGATCAGGTCTACTACTGTCTCATCGTTGTTGGTGATCAGGTCTACTACTGTCTCATCGTTGTTGGTGATCAGGTCTACTACTGTCTCATCGTTGTTGGTGATCAGGTCTACTACTGTCTCATCGTTGTTGGTGATCAGGCCTACTACTGTCTCATCGTTGTTGGTGATCAGGTCTACTACTGTCTCATCGTTGTTGGTGATCAGGTCTACTACTGTCTCATCGTTGTTGGTGATCAGGTCTACTACTGTCTCATCGTTGTTGGTGATCAGGCCTACTACTGTCTACTACTGTCTCATCGTTGTTGGTGATCAGGACTACTACTGTCTCATCGTTGTTGGTGATCAGGCCTACTACTGTCTACTACTGTCTCATCGTTGTTGGTGATCAGGACTACTACTGTCTCATCGTTGTTGGTGATCAGACCTACTACTGTCTCATCGTTGTTGGTGATCAGGTCTACTACTGTCTCATCGTTGTTGGTGATCAGGACTACTACTGTCTCATCGTTGTTGGTGATCAGGCCTACTACTGTCTCGTCGTTGTTGGTGATCAGGTCTACTACTGTCTCATCGTTGTTGGTGATCAGGACTACTACTGTCTCATCGTTGTTGGTGATCAGGACTACTACTGTCTCATCGTTGTTGGTGATCAGGTCTACTACTGTCTCATCGTTGTTGGTGATCAGGCCTACTACTGTCTCATCGTTGTTGGTGATCAGGCCTACTACTGTCTCATCGTTGTTGGTGATCAGGCCTACTACTGTCTCATCGTTGTTGGTGATCAGGTCTACTACTGTCTCATCGTTGTTGGTGATCAGGACTACTACTGTCTCATCGTTGTTGGTGATCAGGTCTACTACTGTCTCATCGTTGTTGGTGATCAGGACTACTACTGTCTCATCGTTGTTGGTGATCAGGTCTACTACTGTCTCATCGTTGTTGGTGATCAGGTCTACTACTGTCTCATCGTTGTTGGTGATCAGGACTACTACTGTCTCATCGTTGTTGGTGATCAGGTCTACTACTGTCTCATCGTTGTTGGTGATCAGGTCTACTACTGTCTCATCGTTGTTGGTGATCAGGTCTACTACTGTCTCATCGTTGTTGGTGATCAGGTCTACTACTGTCTCATCGTTGTTGGTGATCAGGTCTACTACTGTCTCATCGTTGTTGGTGATCAGGCCTACTACTGTCTCATCGTTGTTGGTGATCAGGTCTACTACTGTCTCATCGTTGTTGGTGATCAGGTCTACTACTGTCTCATCATTGTTGGTGATCAGGTCTACTACTGTCATGTCGTTGTTGGTGATCAGGTCTACTACTGTCTCATCGTTGTTGGTGATCAGGCCTACTACTGTCTCATCGTTGTTGGTGATCAGGTCTACTACTGTCTCATCGTTGTTGGTGATCAGGTCTACTACTGTCATGTCGTTGTTGGTGATCAGGTCTACTACTGTCTCATCGTTGTTGGTGATCAGGTCTACTACTGTCTCATCGTTGTTGGTGATCAGGCCTACTACTGTCTCATCGTTGTTGGTGATCAGGTCTACTACTGTCTCATCGTTGTTGGTGATCAGGTCTACTACTGTCTCATCGTTGTTGGTGATCAGGTCTACTACTGTCTCATCGTTGTTGGTGATCAGGTCTACTACTGTCTCATCGTTGTTGGTGATCAGACCTACTACTGTCTCATCGTTGTTGGTGATCAGACCTACTACTGTCTCATCGTTGTTGGTGATCAGACCTACTACTGTCTCATCGTTGTTGGTGATCAGGTCTACTACTGTCTCATCGTTGTTGGTGATCAGGCCTACTACTGTCTCATCGTTGTTGGTGATCAGGTCTACTACTGTCTCATCGTTGTTGGTGATCAGGCCTACTACTGTCTCATCGTTGTTGGTGATCAGGACTACTACTGTCTCATCGTTGTTGGTGATCAGGTCTACTACTGTCTCATCGTTGTTGGTGATCAGGTCTACTACTGTCTCATCGTTGTTGGTGATCAGGCCTACTACTGTCTCATCGTTGTTGGTGATCAGGTCTACTACTGTCTCATCGTTGTTGGTGATCAGGTCTACTACTGTCTCATCGTTGTTGGTGATCAGGCCTACTACTGTCTCATCGTTGTTGGTGATCAGGTCTACTACTGTCATGTCGTTGTTGGTGATCAGGTCTACTACTGTCTCATCGTTGTTGGTGATCAGGCCTACTACTGTCTCGTCGTTGTTGGTGATCAGGTCTACTACTGTCATGTCGTTGTTGGTGATCAGGTCTACTACTGTCTCATCGTTGTTGGTGATCAGGCCTACTACTGTCTCGTCGTTGTTGGTGATCAGGTCTACTACTGTCATGTCGTTGTTGGTGATCAGGTCTACTACTGTCTCATCGTTGTTGGTGATCAGGTCTACTACTGTCTCATCGTTGTTGGTGATCAGGTCTACTACTGTCAGTCGTTGTTTGGTGATCAGGTCTACTACTGTCATGTCGTTGTTGGTGATCAGGTCTACTACTGTCTCATCGTTGTTGGTGATCAGGCCTACTACTGTCTCATCGTTGTTGGTGATCAGGTCTACTACTGTCTCATCGTTGTTGGTGATCAGGTCTACTACTGTCTCATCGTTGTTGGTGATCAGGTCTACTACTGTCTCATCGTTGTTGGTGATCAGGTCTACTACTGTCTCATCGTTGTTGGTGATCAGGTCTACTACTGTCTCATCGTTGTTGGTGATCAGGTCTACTACTGTCTCATCGTTGTTGGTGATCAGGTCTACTACTGTCATGTCATTGTTGGTGATCAGGTCTACTACTGTCTCATCGTTGTTGGTGATCAGGACTACTACTGTCTCATCGTTGTTGGTGATCAGGTCTACTACTGTCTCATCGTTGTTGGTGATCAGGACTACTACTGTCTCATCGTTGTTGGTGATCAGGCCTACTACTGTCATGTCGTTGTTGGTGATCAGGCCTACTACTGTCTCATCGTTGTTGGTGATCAGGTCTACTACTGTCTCATCGTTGTTGGTGATCAGGTCTACTACTGTCTCATCGTTGTTGGTGATCAGGTCTACTACTGTCATGTCGTTGTTGGTGATCAGGTCTACTACTGTCTCATCGTTGTTGGTGATCAGGCCTACTACTGTCTCATCGTTGTTGGTGATCAGGTCTACTACTGTCTCATCGTTGTTGGTGATCAGGTCTACTACTGTCTCATCGTTGTTGGTGATCAGGTCTACTACTGTCTCATCGTTGTTGGTGATCAGGTCTACTACTGTCTCATCGTTGTTGGTGATCAGGTCTACTACTGTCTCATCGTTGTTGGTGATCAGGTCTACTACTGTCTCATCGTTGTTGGTGATCAGCCCTACTACTGTCTCATCGTTGTTGGTGATCAGGTCTACTACTGTCTCATCGTTGTTGGTGATCAGGTCTACTACTGTCTCATCGTTGTTGGTGATCAGGCCTACTACTGTCTCATCGTTGTTGGTGATCAGGTCTACTACTGTCTCATCGTTGTTGGTGATCAGGTCTACTACTGTCTCATCGTTGTTGGTGATCAGGCCTACTACTGTCATGTCGTTGTTGGTGATCAGGTCTACTACTGTCTCATCGTTGTTGGTGATCAGGTCTACTACTGTCTCATCGTTGTTGGTGATCAGGTCTACTACTGTCTCATCGTTGTTGGTGATCAGGTCTACTACTGTCTCATCGTTGTTGGTGATCAGGTCTACTACTGTCTCATCGTTGTTGGTGATCAGACCTACTACTGTCTCGTCGTTGTTGGTGATCAGGCCTACTACTGTCTCATCGTTGTTGGTGATCAGGTCTACTACTGTCTCATCGTTGTTGGTGATCAGGTCTACTACTGTCATGTCGTTGTTGGTGATCAGGTCTACTACTGTCTCATCGTTGTTGGTGATCAGGTCTACTACTGTCTCATCGTTGTTGGTGATCAGGACTACTACTGTCTCATCGTTGTTGGTGATCAGGACTACTACTGTCTCATCGTTGTTGGTGATCAGGTCTACTACTGTCTCATCGTTGTTGGTGATCAGGTCTACTACTGTCTCATCGTTGTTGGTGATCAGGTCTACTACTGTCTCATCGTTGTTGGTGATCAGGTCTACTACTGTCTCATCGTTGTTGGTGATCAGGTCTACTACTGTCTCATCGTTGTTGGTGATCAGGTCTACTACTGTCTCATCGTTGTTGGTGATCAGGTCCTACTACTGTCATGTCGTTGTTGGTGATCAGGTCTACTACTGTCTCATCGTTGTTGGTGATCAGGTCTACTACTGTCTCATCGTTGTTGGTGATCAGGTCTACTACTGTCTCATCGTTGTTGGTGATCAGGTCTACTACTGTCTCATCGTTGTTGGTGATCAGGCCTACTACTGTCTCATCGTTGTTGGTGATCAGGTCTACTACTGTCTCATCGTTGTTGGTGATCAGGTCTACTACTGTCTCATCGTTGTTGGTGATCAGGTCTACTACTGTCTCATCGTTGTTGGTGATCAGGTCTACTACTGTCTCATCGTTGTTGGTGATCAGGTCTACTACTGTCTCATCGTTGTTGGTGATCAGGTCTACTACTGTCTCATCGTTGTTGGTGATCAGTCTAATACTGTCCTCATCAGTTGTTGGTTGGATCAGGTCCTACTACTGTCATGTCGTTGTTGGTGATCAGGCCTACTACTGTCTCATCGTTGTTGGTGATCAGGTCTACTACTGTCATGTCGTTGTTGGTGATCAGGTCTACTACTGTCTCATCGTTGTTGGTGATCAGGTCTACTACTGTCTCATCGTTGTTGGTGATCAGGTCTACTACTGTCTCATCGTTGTTGGTGATCAGGTCTACTACTGTCTCATCGTTGTTGGTGATCAGGCCTACTACTGTCTCATCGTTGTTGGTGATCAGGTCTACTACTGTCTCATCGTTGTGGTGATCAGGCCTACTACTGTCTCATCGTTGTTGGTGATCAGGTCTACTACTGTCTCATCGTTGTTGGTGATCAGGTCTACTACTGTCTCATCAGTTGTTTGGTGATCAGGTCTACTACTGTCTCATCGTTGTTGGTGATCAGGTCTACTACTGTCTCATCGTTGTTGGTGATCAGGTCCTACTACTGTCTCATCGTTGTTGGTGATCAGGTCTACTACTGTCTCATCGTTGTTGGTGATCAGGCCTACTACTGTCTCATCGTTGTTGGTGATCAGGTCTACTACTGTCTCATCGTTGTTGGTGATCAGGTCTACTACTGTCTCATCGTTGTTGGTGATCAGGTCTACTACTGTCTCATCGTTGTTGGTGATCAGGCCTACTACTGTCTACTACTGTCTCATCGTTGTTGGTGATCAGGACTACTACTGTCTCATCGTTGTTGGTGATCAGGCCTACTACTGTCTACTACTGTCTCATCGTTGTTGGTGATCAGGACTACTACTGTCTCATCGTTGTTGGTGATCAGACCTACTACTGTCTCATCGTTGTTGGTGATC